>NC_140989.1:6105497-6138457 GCF_052327205.1 Somniosus microcephalus
CTCGCTAACAGGTACAAGGCCCCTCGATAACAGGTACAAGGCCCCTCGCTAACAGGTACAAGGCCCCTCGCTAAAAGGTACAAGGCCCCTCGATAACAGGTACAAGGCCCCTCGCTAACAGGTACACGGCCCCTCGATAACAGGTACAAGGCCTCTCGCTAACAGGTACAAGGCCCCTCGCTAACAGGTACAAGGCCCCTCGCTAACAGGTACAAGGCCCCTCGCTAACAGGTACAAGGCCCCTCGCTAACAGGTACAAGGCCCCTCGCTAACAGGTACAAGGCCCCTCGCTAACAGGTACAAGGCCCCTCGCTAACAGGTACAAGGCCCCTCGCTAACAGGTACAAGGCCCCTCGCTAACAGGTACAAGGCCCCTCGCTAACAGGTACAAGGCCCCTCGCTAACAGGTACAAGGCCCCTCGCTAACAGGTACAAGGCCCCTCGCGAACAGGTACAAGGCCCCTCGCGAAAAGGTACAAGGCCTCTCGATAACAGGTACAAGGCCCCTCGCTAACAGGTACAAGGCCTCTCGCTAACAGGTACAAGGCCCCTCGCTAACAGGTACAAGGCCCCTCGCTAAAAGGTACAAGGCCCCTCGCTAACAGGTACAAGGCCCCTCGCTAACAGGTACAAGGCCCCTCGCTAACAGGTACAAGGCCCCTCGCTAACAGGTACAAGGCCCGTCGCTAACAGGTGCAAGGCCTCTCGCTAACGGGTACAAGGCCCCTCGCTAACAGGTACAAGGCCCCTCGCTAACAGGTACAAGGCCTCTCGCTAACAGGTACAAGGCTCCTCGCAAACAGGTACAAGGCCCCTCGCTAACAGGTACAAGGCCCCTCGCTAACAGGTACAAGGCCCCTCGCTAACAGGTACAAGGCCCCTCGCTAACAGGTACAAGGCCCCTCGCTAACAGGTACAAGGCCCCTCGCTAACAGGTACAAGGCCTCTGGCTAACGGGTACAAGGCCCCTCGCTAACAGGTACAAGGCCCCTCGCTAACAGGTACAAGGCCCCTCGCTAACAGGTACAAGGCCCGTCGCTAACGGGTACAAGGCCTCTCGCTAACGGGTACAAGGCCCCTCGCTAACAGGTACGAGGCCCCTCGCTAACAGGTACAAGGCCCGTCGCTAACAGGTACAAGGCCTCTCGCTAACGGGTACAAGGCCCCTCGCTAACAGGTACACGGCTCCTCGCTAACAGGTACAAGGCCCCTCGCTAACAGGTACAAGGCCCCTCGCTAACAGGTACAAGGCCCCTCGCTAACAGGTACAAGGCCCCTCGCTAACAGGTACAAGGCACCTCGCTAACAGGTAGAAGGCCCCTCGCTAACAGGTACAAGGCCCCTCGCTAACAGGTACAAGGCCCCTCGCTAACAGGTACCAGGCCCCTCGCTAACAGGTACAAGGCCCCTCGCTAACAGGTACAAGGTCCCTCGCTAACAGGTACAAGGCCTCTCGCTAACAGGTACAAGGCCTTTCGCTGACAGGTACAAGGCCCCTCGCTGACGGGTACAAGGCCCCTCGCTAACGGGTACAAGGCCCCTCGCTAACAGGTACATGTCCCCTCGCTAACAGGTACAAGGCCCCTCGCTAACAGGTACAAGGCCCCTCGCTAACAGGTACAAGGCCCCTCGCTAACAGGTACAAGGCCCCTCGCTAACAGGTAGAAGGCCCCTCGCTAACAGGTACAAGGCCCCTCGATAACAGGTACAAGGCCCCTCGCTAACAGGTACAAGGCCCCTCGCTAAAAGGTAGAAGGCCCCTCGATAACAGGTACAAGGCCCCTCGCTAACAGGTACACAGCCCCTTGCTAACAGGTACAAGGCCTCTCGCTAACAGGTACAAGGCCCCTCGCTAACAGGTACAAGGCCCCTCGCTAACAGGTACAAGGCCCCTCGGTAACAGGTACAAGGCCCCTCGCTAACAGGTACAAGGCCCCTCGCTAACAGGTACAAGGCCCCTCGCTAACAGGTACAAGGCCCCTCGCTAACAGGTACAAGGCCCCTCGCTAACAGGTACAAGGCCCCTCGCTAAAAGGTACAAGGCCCCTCGATAACAGGTACAAGGCCCCTCGCTAACAGGTACAAGGCCCCTCGCTAACAGGTACAAGGCCCCTCGCTAACAGGTACAAGGCCCCTCGCTAACAGGTACAAGGCCCCTCGCTAACAGGTACAAGGCCCCTCGCTAACAGATACAAGGCCCCTCGCTAACAGGTACAAGGCCCCTCGCTAACAGGTACAAGGCCCCTCGCTGACAGGTACAAGGCCCCTCGCTAACAGGTACAAGGCCCCTCGCTAACAGGTACAAGGCCCCTCGCTAACAAGTACAAGGCCCCTCGCTAACAGGGACAAGGCCTCTCGCTAACAGGTACAAGGCCCCTAGCTAACAGGTAAACATAGAAACATAGAAACATAGAGATAGGAACAGGAGTAGGCCATTCGGCCCTTCGAGCCTGCTCCGCCATTCAATGAGATCATGGCTGATCTTCGTCTGAGATCATAGCTGATCTTACCAGTTCAGTACCCCGTCCCCGCCTTTTCTCCGTAACCCTTAATCCCCTTAGCCTTCAGAAATATATCCAATTCTCTCTTGAAAATATTTATTGAATTAGCCTTCACAGCCCTCTGTGGCAGGGAATTCCACAGGCTCACCACTCTTTGAGTGAAGAAATTCTTCCTCATCTCTGTTTTAAATGATTTGCCCGCTATTTTTAGACTGTGGCCCCTGGTTCTGTGCTCCCCGGCCATTGGAAACATTCTCTCTGAATTCAGCCTGTCCAGGCCTGCCATAATTTTATATGTTTCGATGAGATCCCCTCTCAATCTTCTAAACTCCAGTGAGTACAAGCCCAAACTATTTAATCTCTCTTCGTAGGTCATTCCCGCCATTCCAGGTATCAGCCTGGTGAATCGCCGTTGCACTCTTTCCATGGCAAGAACATCCTTCCGCAGATGGGGCGACCAAAACTGTACACAATACTCCAGATGCGGTCTCACCAGCACCTTGTACAGCTGTAGTAAGGTATCCCTATTCCTATACTCGAACCCCCTTGATATGAAGGCCAACATACCATTTGCCTTCTTAATCGCCTGTTGCACCTGCATGCTCTCCTTCAGTGACTGGTGCACAAGAACACCCAGGTCCCTCTGCACTTCCCCATCTCCCAATCTATTGCCATTTAGATAATAATCTACCCTCCTGTTTTTACCTCCAAAGTGGATAACCTCGCATTTATCCACATTATAGTGCATCTGCCACGTATCCGCCCATTCCCCCAACCTGTCCAAATCGCACTGTAGCCTCCTGACATCCTCATCAGAGCCCACCCCTCCTCCTAGTTTAGTGTCGTCAGCGAATTTGGAAATATTGCATTCAATTCCCTGATCCAGATCATTTATATATATTGTGAACAGCTGGGGTCCCAGGACAGATCCTTGCGGCACCCCGCTGGTCACTGCCTGCCACTCCGAAAACGAGCCGTTTATTCCAACTCTCTGTTTTCTATCCGCCAGCCAGTTCTCTATCCACGTTAATACTTTGCCCCCAATCCCATGAGCCTTAATTTTGCATGATAATCTTTTGTGTGGAACCTTATCGAAGGCTTTCTGGAAGTCAAGGTACACCACATCCACTGGCTCTCCCCCATCTATTTTACCAGTTACTTCCTCAAAAAATTCCAGCAGATTAGTCAAACACGATTTACCCTTTGTAAATCCATGTTGACTCTGTCCGATCCTTTCCCCATTTGTCAAGTGCTCCGCTATTTTATTCTTAATAATGGACTCTAGCATTTTGCCCACAACCGATGTAAGGCTTACTGGTCTATAATTCCCTGCTTTCTCTCTATCCCCCTTTTTAAATATTGGGGTAACATTAGCTACCCTCCAATCCACGGGTACTGTTCCCGAGTCAATGGAGTTCCGGAAGATGATCCTTAGAGCATCTGCTATCTCCAGGGCCACCTCCTTAAGTACCCTAGGATGTAGTTTATCAGGCCCCGGGGATTTGTCGGCCTTCAGTCCCCTCAACTTACCCAACACCATATCCCTAGAGATACTAATTTCTGTCAGCTCCTCCCTCTCATTAGTCCCTGTGTTTGCCCCTCGCTAAAGGGTACAAGGCCCCTCGCTAACGGGTACAAGGCCTCTCGCTAACGGGTACAAGGCCTCTCGCTAACAGGTACAAGGCCCCTCGCTAACAGGTACAAGGCCCCTCGCTAACAGGTACAAGGCCCCTCGCTAACAGGTACAAGGCTCCTCGCTAACAGGTACAAGGCCCCTCGCTAACAGGTACAAGGCCCCTCGCTAACAGGTACAAGGCCCCTCGCTAACAGGTACAAGGCTCCTCGCTAACAGGTACAAGGCCCCTCGCTAACAGGTACAAGGCCCCTCGCTAACAGGTACAAGGCCCCTCGCTAACAGGTACAAGGCCCCTCGCTAACAGGTACAAGGCCCGTCGCTAACAGGTACAAGGCCTCTCGCTAACGGGTACAAGGCCCCTCGCTAACAGGTACAAGGCCCCTCGCTAACAGGTACAAGGCCCGTCGCTAACAGGTACAAGGCCTCTCGCTAACGGGTACAAGGCCCCTCGCTAACAGGTACAAGGCCCCTCGCTAACAGGTACGAGGCCCCTCGCTAACAGGTACAAGGCCCGTCGCTAACAGGTACAAGGCCTCTCGCTAACGGGTACAAGGCCCCTCGCTAACAGGTACACGGCTCCTCGCTAACAGGTACAAGGCCCCTCGCTAACAGGTAGAAGGCCCCTCGCTAACAGGTACAAGGCCCCTCGCTAACAGGTACAAGGCCCCTCGCTAACAGGTACCAGGCCCCTCGCTAACAGGTACCAGGCCCCTCGCTAACAGGTACAAGGCCCCTCGCTAACAGGTACAAGGCCTCTCGCTGACAGGTACAAGGCCTTTCGCTGACAGGTACAAGGCCCCTCGCTAACAGGTACAAGGCCCCTCGCTAACAGGTACAAGGCCCGTCGCTAACAGGTACAAGGCCTCTCGCTAACGGGTACAAGGCCCCTCGCTAACAGGTACAAGGCCCCTCGCTAACAGGTACAAGGCCCGTCGCTAACAGGTACAAGGCCTCTCGCTAACGGGTACAAGGCCCCTCGCTAACAGGTACAAGGCCCCTCGCTAACAGGTACGAGGCCCCTCGCTAACAGGTACAAGGCCCGTCGCTAACAGGTACAAGGCCTCTCGCTAACGGGTACAAGGCCCCTCGCTAACAGGTACACGGCTCCTCGCTAACAGGTACAAGGCCCCTCGCTAACAGGTAGAAGGCCCCTCGCTAACAGGTACAACGCCCCTCGCTAACAGGTACAAGGCCCCTCGCTAACAGGTACCAGGCCCCTCGCTAACAGGTACCAGGCCCCTCGCTAACAGGTACAAGGCCCCTCGCTAACAGGTACAAGGCCTCTCGCTGACAGGTACAAGGCCTTTCGCTGACAGGTACAAGGCCCCTCGCTAACAGGTACAAGGCCTCTCGCTAACAGGTACAAGGCCTTTCGCTGACAGGTACAAGGCCCCTCACTAGCGGGTACAAGGCCAATCGCTAACAGGTACAAGGCCCCTCGCTAACAGGTACAAGGCCCCTCGCTAACAGGTACAAGGCCCCTCGCTAACAGGTACAAGGCCCCTCGATAACAGGTACAAGGCCCCTCGCTAACAGGTACAAGGCCCCTCGCTAAAAGGTACAAGGCCCCTCGATAACAGGTACAAGGCCCCTCGCTAACAGGTACACGGCCCCTCGATAACAGGTACAAGGCCTCTCGCTAACAGGTACAAGGCCCCTCGCTAACAGGTACAAGGCCCCTCGCTAACAGGTACAAGGCCCCTCGCTAACAGGTACAAGGCCCCTCGCTAACAGGTACAAGGCCCCTCGCTAACAGGTACAAGGCCCCTCGCTAACAGGTACAAGGCCCCTCGCTAACAGGTACAAGGCCCCTCGCTAACAGGTACAAGGCCCCTCGCTAACAGGTACAAGGCCCCTCGCTAACAGGTACAAGGCCCCTCGCTAACAGGTACAAGGCCCCTCGCTAACAGGTACAAGGCCCCTCGCGAACAGGTACAAGGCCCCTCGCGAAAAGGTACAAGGCCTCTCGATAACAGGTACAAGGCCCCTCGCTAACAGGTACAAGGCCTCTCGCTAACAGGTACAAGGCCCCTCGCTAACAGGTACAAGGCCCCTCGCTAAAAGGTACAAGGCCCCTCGCTAACAGGTACAAGGCCCCTCGCTAACAGGTACAAGGCCCCTCGCTAACAGGTACAAGGCCCCTCGCTAACAGGTACAAGGCCCCTCGCTAACAGGTACAAGGCCCGTCGCTAACAGGTGCAAGGCCTCTCGCTAACGGGTACAAGGCCCCTCGCTAACAGGTACAAGGCCCCTCGCTAACAGGTACAAGGCCTCTCGCTAACAGGTACAAGGCTCCTCGCAAACAGGTACAAGGCCCCTCGCTAACAGGTACAAGGCCCCTCGCTAACAGGTACAAGGCCCCTCGCTAACAGGTACAAGGCCCCTCGCTAACAGGTACAAGGCCCCTCGCTAACAGGTACAAGGCCCCTCGCTAACAGGTACAAGGCCTCTGGCTAACGGGTACAAGGCCCCTCGCTAACAGGTACAAGGCCCCTCGCTAACAGGTACAAGGCCCCTCGCTAACAGGTACAAGGCCCGTCGCTAACGGGTACAAGGCCTCTCGCTAACGGGTACAAGGCCCCTCGCTAACAGGTACGAGGCCCCTCGCTAACAGGTACAAGGCCCGTCGCTAACAGGTACAAGGCCTCTCGCTAACGGGTACAAGGCCCCTCGCTAACAGGTACACGGCTCCTCGCTAACAGGTACAAGGCCCCTCGCTAACAGGTACAAGGCCCCTCGCTAACAGGTACAAGGCCCCTCGCTAACAGGTACAAGGCCCCTCGCTAACAGGTACAAGGCACCTCGCTAACAGGTAGAAGGCCCCTCGCTAACAGGTACAAGGCCCCTCGCTAACAGGTACAAGGCCCCTCGCTAACAGGTACCAGGCCCCTCGCTAACAGGTACAAGGCCCCTCGCTAACAGGTACAAGGTCCCTCGCTAACAGGTACAAGGCCTCTCGCTAACAGGTACAAGGCCTTTCGCTGACAGGTACAAGGCCCCTCGCTGACGGGTACAAGGCCCCTCGCTAACGGGTACAAGGCCCCTCGCTAACAGGTACATGTCCCCTCGCTAACAGGTACAAGGCCCCTCGCTAACAGGTACAAGGCCCCTCGCTAACAGGTACAAGGCCCCTCGCTAACAGGTACAAGGCCCCTCGCTAACAGGTAGAAGGCCCCTCGCTAACAGGTACAAGGCCCCTCGATAACAGGTACAAGGCCCCTCGCTAACAGGTACAAGGCCCCTCGCTAAAAGGTAGAAGGCCCCTCGATAACAGGTACAAGGCCCCTCGCTAACAGGTACACAGCCCCTTGCTAACAGGTACAAGGCCTCTCGCTAACAGGTACAAGGCCCCTCGCTAACAGGTACAAGGCCCCTCGCTAACAGGTACAAGGCCCCTCGGTAACAGGTACAAGGCCCCTCGCTAACAGGTACAAGGCCCCTCGCTAACAGGTACAAGGCCCCTCGCTAACAGGTACAAGGCCCCTCGCTAACAGGTACAAGGCCCCTCGCTAACAGGTACAAGGCCCCTCGCTAACAGGTACAAGGCCCCTCGCTAACAGGTACAAGGCCCCTCGCTAACAGGTACAAGGCCCCTCGGTAACAGGTACAAGGCCCCTCGCTAACAGGTACAAGGCCCCTCGCTAACAGGTACAAGGCCCCTCGCTAACAGGTACAAGGCCCCTCGCTAACAGGTACAAGGCCCCTCGCTAACAGGTACAAGGCCCCTCGCTAAAAGGTACAAGGCCCCTCGATAACAGGTACAAGGCCCCTCGCTAACAGGTACAAGGCCCCTCGCTAACAGGTACAAGGCCCCTCGCTAAAAGGTAGAAGGCCCCTCGATAACAGGTACAAGGCCCCTCGCTAACAGGTACACAGCCCCTTGCTAACAGGTACAAGGCCTCTCGCTAACAGGTACAAGGCCCCTCGCTAACAGGTACAAGGCCCCTCGCTAACAGGTACAAGGCCCCTCGCTAACAGGTACAAGGCCCCTCGCTAACAGGTACAAGGCCCCTCGCTAACAGGTACAAGGCCCCTCGCTAACAGGTACAAGGCCCCTCGCTAACAGATACAAGGCCCCTCGCTAACAGGTACAAGGCCCCTCGCTAACAGGTACAAGGCCCCTCGCTGACAGGTACAAGGCCCCTCGCTAACAGGTACAAGGCCCCTCGCTAACAGGTACAAGGCCCCTCGCTAACAAGTACAAGGCCCCTCGCTAACAGGGACAAGGCCTCTCGCTAACAGGTACAAGGCCCCTAGCTAACAGGTAAACATAGAAACATAGAAACATAGAGATAGGAACAGGAGTAGGCCATTCGGCCCTTCGAGCCTGCTCCGCCATTCAATGAGATCATGGCTGATCTTCGTCTGAGATCATAGCTGATCTTACCAGTTCAGTACCCCGTCCCCGCCTTTTCTCCGTAACCCTTAATCCCCTTAGCCTTCAGAAATATATCCAATTCTCTCTTGAAAATATTTATTGAATTAGCCTTCACAGCCCTCTGTGGCAGGGAATTCCACAGGCTCACCACTCTTTGAGTGAAGAAATTCTTCCTCATCTCTGTTTTAAATGATTTGCCCGCTATTTTTAGACTGTGGCCCCTGGTTCTGTGCTCCCCGGCCATTGGAAACATTCTCTCTGAATTCAGCCTGTCCAGGCCTGCCATAATTTTATATGTTTCGATGAGATCCCCTCTCAATCTTCTAAACTCCAGTGAGTACAAGCCCAAACTATTTAATCTCTCTTCGTAGGTCATTCCCGCCATTCCAGGTATCAGCCTGGTGAATCGCCGTTGCACTCTTTCCATGGCAAGAACATCCTTCCGCAGATGGGGCGACCAAAACTGTACACAATACTCCAGATGCGGTCTCACCAGCACCTTGTACAGCTGTAGTAAGGTATCCCTATTCCTATACTCGAACCCCCTTGATATGAAGGCCAACATACCATTTGCCTTCTTAATCGCCTGTTGCACCTGCATGCTCTCCTTCAGTGACTGGTGCACAAGAACACCCAGGTCCCTCTGCACTTCCCCATCTCCCAATCTATTGCCATTTAGATAATAATCTACCCTCCTGTTTTTACCTCCAAAGTGGATAACCTCGCATTTATCCACATTATAGTGCATCTGCCACGTATCCGCCCATTCCCCCAACCTGTCCAAATCGCACTGTAGCCTCCTGACATCCTCATCAGAGCCCACCCCTCCTCCTAGTTTAGTGTCGTCAGCGAATTTGGAAATATTGCATTCAATTCCCTGATCCAGATCATTTATATATATTGTGAACAGCTGGGGTCCCAGGACAGATCCTTGCGGCACCCCGCTGGTCACTGCCTGCCACTCCGAAAACGAGCCGTTTATTCCAACTCTCTGTTTTCTATCCGCCAGCCAGTTCTCTATCCACGTTAATACTTTGCCCCCAATCCCATGAGCCTTAATTTTGCATGATAATCTTTTGTGTGGAACCTTATCGAAGGCTTTCTGGAAGTCAAGGTACACCACATCCACTGGCTCTCCCCCATCTATTTTACCAGTTACTTCCTCAAAAAATTCCAGCAGATTAGTCAAACACGATTTACCCTTTGTAAATCCATGTTGACTCTGTCCGATCCTTTCCCCATTTGTCAAGTGCTCCGCTATTTTATTCTTAATAATGGACTCTAGCATTTTGCCCACAACCGATGTAAGGCTTACTGGTCTATAATTCCCTGCTTTCTCTCTATCCCCCTTTTTAAATATTGGGGTAACATTAGCTACCCTCCAATCCACGGGTACTGTTCCCGAGTCAATGGAGTTCCGGAAGATGATCCTTAGAGCATCTGCTATCTCCAGGGCCACCTCCTTAAGTACCCTAGGATGTAGTTTATCAGGCCCCGGGGATTTGTCGGCCTTCAGTCCCCTCAACTTACCCAACACCATATCCCTAGAGATACTAATTTCTGTCAGCTCCTCCCTCTCATTAGTCCCTGTGTTTGCCCCTCGCTAAAGGGTACAAGGCCCCTCGCTAACGGGTACAAGGCCTCTCGCTAACGGGTACAAGGCCTCTCGCTAACAGGTACAAGGCCCCTCGCTAACAGGTACAAGGCCCCTCGCTAACAGGTACAAGGCCCCTCGCTAACAGGTACAAGGCTCCTCGCTAACAGGTACAAGGCCCCTCGCTAACAGGTACAAGGCCCCTCGCTAACAGGTACAAGGCCCCTCGCTAACAGGTACAAGGCTCCTCGCTAACAGGTACAAGGCCCCTCGCTAACAGGTACAAGGCCCCTCGCTAACAGGTACAAGGCCCCTCGCTAACAGGTACAAGGCCCCTCGCTAACAGGTACAAGGCCCGTCGCTAACAGGTACAAGGCCTCTCGCTAACGGGTACAAGGCCCCTCGCTAACAGGTACAAGGCCCCTCGCTAACAGGTACAAGGCCCGTCGCTAACAGGTACAAGGCCTCTCGCTAACGGGTACAAGGCCCCTCGCTAACAGGTACAAGGCCCCTCGCTAACAGGTACGAGGCCCCTCGCTAACAGGTACAAGGCCCGTCGCTAACAGGTACAAGGCCTCTCACTAACGGGTACAAGGCCCCTCGCTAACAGGTACACGGCTCCTCGCTAACAGGTACAAGGCCCCTCGCTAACAGGTAGAAGGCCCCTCGCTAACAGGTACAAGGCCCCTCGCTAACAGGTACAAGGCCCCTCGCTAACAGGTACCAGGCCCCTCGCTAACAGGTACCAGGCCCCTCGCTAACAGGTACAAGGCCCCTCGCTAACAGGTACAAGGCCTCTCGCTGACAGGTACAAGGCCTTTCGCTGACAGGTACAAGGCCCCTCGCTAACAGGTACAAGGCCCCTCGCTAACAGGTACAAGGCCCGTCGCTAACAGGTACAAGGCCTCTCGCTAACGGGTACAAGGCCCCTCGCTAACAGGTACAAGGCCCCTCGCTAACAGGTACAAGGCCCGTCGCTAACAGGTACAAGGCCTCTCGCTAACGGGTACAAGGCCCCTCGCTAACAGGTACAAGGCCCCTCGCTAACAGGTACGAGGCCCCTCGCTAACAGGTACAAGGCCCGTCGCTAACAGGTACAAGGCCTCTCGCTAACGGGTACAAGGCCCCTCGCTAACAGGTACACGGCTCCTCGCTAACAGGTACAAGGCCCCTCGCTAACAGGTAGAAGGCCCCTCGCTAACAGGTACAAGGCCCCTCGCTAACAGGTACAAGGCCCCTCGCTAACAGGTACCAGGCCCCTCGCTAACAGGTACCAGGCCCCTCGCTAACAGGTACAAGGCCCCTCGCTAACAGGTACAAGGCCTCTCGCTGACAGGTACAAGGCCTTTCGCTGACAGGTACAAGGCCCCTCGCTAACAGGTACAAGGCCTCTCGCTAACAGGTACAAGGCCTTTCGCTGACAGGTACAAGGCCCCTCACTAGCGGGTACAAGGCCAATCGCTAACAGGTACAAGGCCCCTCGCTAACAGGTACAAGGCCCCTCGCTAACAGGTACAAGGCCCCTCGCTAACAGGTACAAGGCCCCTCGATAACAGGTACAAGGCCCCTCGCTAACAGGTACAAGGCCCCTCGCTAAAAGGTACAAGGCCCCTCGATAACAGGTACAAGGCCCCTCGCTAACAGGTACACGGCCCCTCGATAACAGGTACAAGGCCTCTCGCTAACAGGTACAAGGCCCCTCGCTAACAGGTACAAGGCCCCTCGCTAACAGGTACAAGGCCCCTCGCTAACAGGTACAAGGCCCCTCGCTAACAGGTACAAGGCCCCTCGCTAACAGGTACAAGGCCCCTCGCTAACAGGTACAAGGCCCCTCGCTAACAGGTACAAGGCCCCTCGCTAACAGGTACAAGGCCCCTCGCTAACAGGTACAAGGCCCCTCGCTAACAGGTACAAGACCCCTCGCTAACAGGTACAAGGCCCCTCGCTAACAGGTACAAGGCCCCTCGCGAACAGGTACAAGGCCCCTCGCGAAAAGGTACAAGGCCTCTCGATAACAGGTACAAGGCCCCTCGCTAACAGGTACAAGGCCTCTCGCTAACAGGTACAAGGCCCCTCGCTAACAGGTACAAGGCCCCTCGCTAAAAGGTACAAGGCCCCTCGCTAACAGGTACAAGGCCCCTCGCTAACAGGTACAAGGCCCCTCGCTAACAGGTACAAGGCCCCTCGCTAACAGGTACAAGGCCCGTCGCTAACAGGTGCAAGGCCTCTCGCTAACGGGTACAAGGCCCCTCGCTAACAGGTACAAGGCCCCTCGCTAACAGGTACAAGGCCTCTCGCTAACAGGTACAAGGCTCCTCGCAAACAGGTACAAGGCCCCTCGCTAACAGGTACAAGGCCCCTCGCTAACAGGTACAAGGCCCCTCGCTAACAGGTACAAGGCCCCTCGCTAACAGGTACAAGGCCCCTCGCTAACAGGTACAAGGCCCCTCGCTAACAGGTACAAGGCCTCTGGCTAACGGGTACAAGGCCCCTCGCTAACAGGTACAAGGCCCCTCGCTAACAGGTACAAGGCCCCTCGCTAACAGGTACAAGGCCCGTCGCTAACGGGTACAAGGCCTCTCGCTAACGGGTACAAGGCCCCTCGCTAACAGGTACGAGGCCCCTCGCTAACAGGTACAAGGCCCGTCGCTAACAGGTACAAGGCCTCTCGCTAACGGGTACAAGGCCCCTCGCTAACAGGTACACGGCTCCTCGCTAACAGGTACAAGGCCCCTCGCTAACAGGTACAAGGCCCCTCGCTAACAGGTACAAGGCCCCTCGCTAACAGGTACAAGGCCCCTCGCTAACAGGTACAAGGCACCTCGCTAACAGGTAGAAGGCCCCTCGCTAACAGGTAGAAGGCCCCTCGCTAACAGGTACAAGGCCCCTCGCTAACAGGTACCAGGCCCCTCGCTAACAGGTACAAGGCCCCTCGCTAACAGGTACAAGGTCCCTCGCTAACAGGTACAAGGCCTCTCGCTAACAGGTACAAGGCCTTTCGCTGACAGGTACAAGGCCCCTCGCTGACGGGTACAAGGCCCCTCGCTAACGGGTACAAGGCCCCTCGCTAACAGGTACATGTCCCCTCGCTAACAGGTACAAGGCCCCTCGCTAACAGGTACAAGGCCCCTCGCTAACAGGTACAAGGCCCCTCGCTAACAGGTACAAGGCCCCTCGCTAACAGGTAGAAGGCCCCTCGCTAACAGGTACAAGGCCCCTCGATAACAGGTACAAGGCCCCTCGCTAACAGGTACAAGGCCCCTCGCTAAAAGGTAGAAGGCCCCTCGATAACAGGTACAAGGCCCCTCGCTAACAGGTACACAGCCCCTTGCTAACAGGTACAAGGCCTCTCGCTAACAGGTACAAGGCCCCTCGCTAACAGGTACAAGGCCCCTCGCTAACAGGTACAAGGCCCCTCGGTAACAGGTACAAGGCCCCTCGCTAACAGGTACAAGGCCCCTCGCTAACAGGTACAAGGCCCCTCGCTAACAGGTACAAGGCCCCTCGCTAACAGGTACAAGGCCCCTCGCTAACAGGTACAAGGCCCCTCGCTAAAAGGTACAAGGCCCCTCGATAACAGGTACAAGGCCCCTCGCTAACAGGTACAAGGCCCCTCGCTAACAGGTACAAGGCCCCTCGCTAACAGGTACAAGGCCCCTCGCTAACAGGTACAAGGCCCCTCGCTAACAGGTACAAGGCCCCTCGCTAACAGATACAAGGCCCCTCGCTAACAGGTACAAGGCCCCTCGCTAACAGGTACAAGGCCCCTCGCTGACAGGTACAAGGCCCCTCGCTAACAGGTACAAGGCCCCTCGCTAACAGGTACAAGGCCCCTCGCTAACAAGTACAAGGCCCCTCGCTAACAGGGACAAGGCCTCTCGCTAACAGGTACAAGGCCCCTAGCTAACAGGTAAACATAGAAACATAGAAACATAGAGATAGGAACAGGAGTAGGCCATTCGGCCCTTCGAGCCTGCTCCGCCATTCAATGAGATCATGGCTGATCTTCGTCTGAGATCATAGCTGATCTTACCAGTTCAGTACCCCGTCCCCGCCTTTTCTCCGTAACCCTTAATCCCCTTAGCCTTCAGAAATATATCCAATTCTCTCTTGAAAATATTTATTGAATTAGCCTTCACAGCCCTCTGTGGCAGGGAATTCCACAGGCTCACCACTCTTTGAGTGAAGAAATTCTTCCTCATCTCTGTTTTAAATGATTTGCCCGCTATTTTTAGACTGTGGCCCCTGGTTCTGTGCTCCCCGGCCATTGGAAACATTCTCTCTGAATTCAGCCTGTCCAGGCCTGCCATAATTTTATATGTTTCGATGAGATCCCCTCTCAATCTTCTAAACTCCAGTGAGTACAAGCCCAAACTATTTAATCTCTCTTCGTAGGTCATTCCCGCCATTCCAGGTATCAGCCTGGTGAATCGCCGTTGCACTCTTTCCATGGCAAGAACATCCTTCCGCAGATGGGGCGACCAAAACTGTACACAATACTCCAGATGCGGTCTCACCAGCACCTTGTACAGCTGTAGTAAGGTATCCCTATTCCTATACTCGAACCCCCTTGATATGAAGGCCAACATACCATTTGCCTTCTTAATCGCCTGTTGCACCTGCATGCTCTCCTTCAGTGACTGGTGCACAAGAACACCCAGGTCCCTCTGCACTTCCCCATCTCCCAATCTATTGCCATTTAGATAATAATCTACCCTCCTGTTTTTACCTCCAAAGTGGATAACCTCGCATTTATCCACATTATAGTGCATCTGCCACGTATCCGCCCATTCCCCCAACCTGTCCAAATCGCACTGTAGCCTCCTGACATCCTCATCAGAGCCCACCCCTCCTCCTAGTTTAGTGTCGTCAGCGAATTTGGAAATATTGCATTCAATTCCCTGATCCAGATCATTTATATATATTGTGAACAGCTGGGGTCCCAGGACAGATCCTTGCGGCACCCCGCTGGTCACTGCCTGCCACTCCGAAAACGAGCCGTTTATTCCAACTCTCTGTTTTCTATCCGCCAGCCAGTTCTCTATCCACGTTAATACTTTGCCCCCAATCCCATGAGCCTTAATTTTGCATGATAATCTTTTGTGTGGAACCTTATCGAAGGCTTTCTGGAAGTCAAGGTACACCACATCCACTGGCTCTCCCCCATCTATTTTACCAGTTACTTCCTCAAAAAATTCCAGCAGATTAGTCAAACACGATTTACCCTTTGTAAATCCATGTTGACTCTGTCCGATCCTTTCCCCATTTGTCAAGTGCTCCGCTATTTTATTCTTAATAATGGACTCTAGCATTTTGCCCACAACCGATGTAAGGCTTACTGGTCTATAATTCCCTGCTTTCTCTCTATCCCCCTTTTTAAATATTGGGGTAACATTAGCTACCCTCCAATCCACGGGTACTGTTCCCGAGTCAATGGAGTTCCGGAAGATGATCCTTAGAGCATCTGCTATCTCCAGGGCCACCTCCTTAAGTACCCTAGGATGTAGTTTATCAGGCCCCGGGGATTTGTCGGCCTTCAGTCCCCTCAACTTACCCAACACCATATCCCAAGAGATACTAATTTCTGTCAGCTCCTCCCTCTCATTAGTCCCTGTGTTTGCCCCTCGCTAAAGGGTACAAGGCCCCTCGCTAACGGGTACAAGGCCTCTCGCTAACGGGTACAAGGCCTCTCGCTAACAGGTACAAGGCCCCTCGCTAACAGGTACAAGGCCCCTCGCTAACAGGTACAAGGCCCCTCGCTAACAGGTACAAGGCTCCTCGCTAACAGGTACAAGGCCCCTCGCTAACAGGTACAAGGCCCCTCGCTAACAGGTACAAGGCCCCTCGCTAACAGGTACAAGGCTCCTCGCTAACACGTACAAGGCCCCTCGCTAACAGGTACAAGGCCTCTCGCTAACGGGTACAAGGCCCCTCGCTAACAGGTACACGGCTCCTCGCTAACAGGTACAAGGCTCCTCGCTAACAGGTACAAGGCCCCTCGCTAACAGGTACAAGGCCCCTCGCTAACAGGTACAAGGCCCCTCGCTAACAGGTACAAGGCCCCTCGCTAACAGGTACAAGGCCCCTCGCTAACAGGTACAAGGCCCCTCGCTAACAGGTACAAGGCCCCTCGCTAACAGGTACAAGGCCCGTCGCTAACAGGTACAAGGCCTCTCGCTAACGGGTACAAGGCCCCTCGCTAACAGGTACAAGGCCCCTCGCTAACAGGTACAAGGCCCGTCGCTAACAGGTACAAGGCCTCTCGCTAACGGGTACAAGGCCGCTCGCTAACAGGTACAAGGCCCCTCGCTAACAGGTACGAGGCCCCTCGCTAACAGGTACAAGGCCCGTCGCTAACAGGTACAAGGCCTCTCGCTAACGGGTACAAGGCCCCTCGCTAACAGGTACACGGCTCCTCGCTAACAGGTACAAGGCCCCTCGCTAACAGGTAGAAGGCCCCTCGCTAACAGGTACAAGGCCCCTCGCTAACAGGTACAAGGCCCCTCGCTAACAGGTACCAGGCCCCTCGCTAACAGGTTCCAGGCCCCTCGCTAACAGGTACAAGGCCCCTCGCTGACAGGTACAAGGCCTCTCGCTGACAGGTACAAGGCCTTTCGCTGACAGGTACAAGGCCCCTCGCTAACAGGTACAAGGCCTCTCGCTAACAGGTACAAGGCCTTTCGCTGACAGGTACAAGGCCCCTCACTAGCGGGTACAAGGCCAATCGCTAACAGGTACAAGGCCCCTCGCTAACAGGTACAAGGCCCCTCGCTAACAGGTACAAGGCCCCTCGCTAACAGGTACAAGGCCCCTCGCTAACAGGTACAAGGCCCCTCGATAACAGGTACAAGGCCCCTCGCTAACAGGTACAAGGCCCCTCGCTAAAAGGTACAAGGCCCCTCGATAACAGGTACAAGGCCCCTCGCTAACAGGTACACGGCCCCTCGATAACAGGTACAAGGCCTCTCGCTAACAGGTACAAGGCCCCTCGCTAACAGGTACAAGGCCCCTCGCTAACAGGTACAAGGCCCCTCGCTAACAGGTACAAGGCCCCTCGCTAACAGGTACAAGGCCCCTCGCTAACAGGTACAAGGCCCCTCGCTAACAGGTACAAGGCCCCTCGCTAACAGGTACAAGGCCCCTCGCTAACAGGTACAAGGCCCCTCGCTAACAGGTACAAGGCCCCTCGCTAACAGGTACAAGGCCCCTCGCTAACAGGTACAAGGCCCCTCGCTAACAGGTACAAGGCCCCTCGCTAACAGGTACAAGGCCCCTCGCTAACAGGTACAAGGCCCCTCGCGAAAAGGTACAAGGCCTCTCGATAACAGGTACAAGGCCCCTCGCTAACAGGTACAAGGCCCCTCGCTAACAGGTACAAGGCCCCTCGCTAACAGGTACAAGGCCCCTCGCTAAAAGGTACAAGGCCCCTCGCTAACAGGTACAAGGCCCCTCGCTAACAGGTACAAGGCCCCTCGCTAACAGGTACAAGGCCCCTCGCTAACAGGTACAAGGCCCGTCGCTAACAGGTGCAAGGCCTCTCGCTAACGGGTACAAGGCCCCTCGCTAACAGGTACAAGGCCCCTCGCTAACAGGTACAAGGCCTCTCGCTAACAGGTACAAGGCTCCTCGCAAACAGGTACAAGGCCCCTCGCTAACAGGTACAAGGCCCCTCGCTAACAGGTACAAGGCCCCTCGCTAACAGGTACAAGGCCCCTCGCTAACAGGTACAAGGCCCCTCGCTAACAGGTACAAGGCCCCTCGCTAACAGGTACAAGGCCCCTCGCTAACAGGTACAAGGCCCCTCGCTAACAGGTACAAGGCCCCTCGCTAACAGGTACAAGGCCTCTGGCTAACGGGTACAAGGCCCCTCGCTAACAGGTACAAGGCCCCTCGCTAACAGGTACAAGGCCCCTCGCTAACAGGTACAAGGCCCGTCGCTAACGGGTACAAGGCCTCTCGCTAACGGGTACAAGGCCCCTCGCTAACAGGTACGAGGCCCCTCGCTAACAGGTACAAGGCCCGTCGCTAACAGGTACAAGGCCCGTCGCTAACAGGTACAAGGCCTCTCGCTAACGGGTACAAGGCCCCTCGCTAACAGGTACACGGCTCCTCGCTAACAGGTACAAGGCCCCTCGCTAACAGGTACAAGGCCCCTCGCTAACAGGTACAAGGCCCCTCGCTAACAGGTACAAGGACCCTCGCTAACAGGTACAAGGCACCTCGCTAACAGGTAGAAGGCCCCTCGCTAACAGGTACAAGGCCCCTCGCTAACAGGTACAAGGCCCCTCGCTAACAGGTACAAGGCCCCTCGCTAACAGGTACCAGGCCCCTCGCTAACAGGTACAAGGCCCCTCGCTAACAGGTACAAGGTCCCTCGCTAACAGGTACAAGGCCTCTCGCTAACAGGTACAAGGCCTTTCGCTGACAGGTACAAGGCCCCTCGCTGACGGGTACAAGGCCCCTCGCTAACGGGTACAAGGCCCCTCGCTAACAGGTACATGTCCCCTCGCTAACAGGTACAAGGCCCCTCGCTAACAGGTACAAGGCCCCTCGCTAACAGGTACAAGGCCCCTCGCTAACAGGTACAAGGCCCCTCGCTAACAGGTACAAGGCCCCTCGATAACAGGTACAAGGCCCCTCGCTAACAGGTACAAGGCCCCTCGCTAAAAGGTAGAAGGCCCCTCGATAACAGGTACAAGGCCCCTCGCTAACAGGTACACGGCCCCTCGCTAACAGGTACAAGGCCTCTCGCTAACAGGTACAAGGCCCCTCGCTAACAGGTACAAGGCCCCTCGCTAACAGGTACAAGGCCCCTCGGTAACAGGTACAAGGCCCCTCGCTAACAGGTACAAGGCCCCTCGCTAACAGGTACAAGGCCCCTCGCTAACAGGTACAAGGCCCCTCGCTAACAGGTACAAGGCCCCTCGCTAACAGGTACAAGGCCCCTCGCTAAAAGGTACAAGGCCCCTCGATAACAGGTACAAGGCCCCTCGATAACAGGTACAAGGCCCCTCGCTAACAGGTACAAGGCCCCTCGCTAACAGGTACAAGGCCCCTCGCTAACAGGTACAAGGCCCCTCGCTAACAGGTACAAGGCCCCTCGCTAACAGGTACAAGGCCCCTCGCTAACAGGTACAAGGCCCCTCGCTAACAGATACAAGGCCCCTCGCTAACAGGTACAAGGCCCCTCGCTAACAGGTACAAGGCCCCTCGCTGACAGGTACAAGGCCCCTCGCTAACAGGTACAAGGCCCCTCGCTAACAGGTACAAGGCCCCTCGCTAACAAGTACAAGGCCCCTCGCTAACAGGGACAAGGCCTCTCGCTAACAGGGACAAGGCCCCTAGCTAACGGGTACAAGGCCCCTCGCTAACAGGTACAAGGCCCCTCGCTAACGGGTACAAGGCCCCTCGCTAACGGGTACAACGCTCCTCGCTAACAGGTACAAGGCCTTTCGCTAACAGGTACAAGGCCCCTCGCTAACAGGTACACGGCCCCTCGCTAACAGGTACAAGGCCCCTCGCTAACAGGTACAAGGCCCCTCGCTAACAGGTACAAGGCCCCTCACTAACAGGTACAAGGCCCCTCGCTAACAGGTACAAGGCCCCTCGCTAACAGGTACAAGGCCCCTCGCTAACAGGTACAAGGCCCCTCGCTAACAGGTACAAGGCCCCTCGCTAACAGGTACAAGGCCCCTCGCTAACAGGTACAAGGACCCTCGCTAATAGGTACAAGGACCCTCGCTAACAGGTACAAGGCCCCTCGCTAATGGGTACTAGGCCCCTCGCTACCGGGTACAAGGCCCCTTGCGAACGGGTACAAGGCCTCTCGCTAACGGGTACAAGGCCTCTCGCTAACAGGTACAAGGCCCCTCGCTAACAGGTACAAGGCCCCTCGCTAACAGGTACAAGGCCCCTTGCTAACAGGTACAAGGCCCCTCGCTAACAGGTACAAGGCCCCTCGCTAATGGGTACTAGGCCCCTCGCTAACGGGTACAAGGCCCCTTGCGAACGGGTACAAGGCCTCTCGCTAACGGGTACAAGGCCTCTCGCTAACAGGTACAAGGCCCCTCGCTAACAGGTACAAGGCCCCTCGCTAACAGGTACAAGGCCCCTCGCTAACAGGTACAAGGCCCCTCGCTAACAGGTACAAGGCTCCTCGCTAACAGGTACAAGGCCCCTCGCTAACAGGTACAAGGCCCCTCGCTAACAGGTAGAAGGCCCCTCGCTAACAGGTACAAGGCCCCTCGCTAACAGGTACAAGGCCCCTCGCTAACAGGTACCAGGCCCCTCGCTAACAGGTACAAGGCCCCTCGCTAACAGGTACAAGGCCTCTCGCTAACAGGTACAAGGCCTTTCGCTGACAGGTACAAGGCCCCTCGCTGACGGGTACAAGGCCCCTCGCTAACGGGTACAAGGCCCCTCGCTAACAGGTACATGTCCCCTCGCTAACAGGTACAAGGCCCCTCGCTAACAGGTACAAGGCCCCTCGCTAACAGGTACAAGGCCCCTCGATAACAGGTACAAGGCCCCTCGCTAACAGGTACAAGGCCCCTCGCTAAAAGGTACAAGGCCCCTCGATAACAGGTACAAGGCCCCTCGCTAACAGGTACACGGCCCCTCGCTAACAGGTACAAGGCCTCTCGCTAACAGGTACAAGGCCCCTCGCTAACAGGTACAAGGCCCCTCGCTAACAGGTACAAGGCCCCTCGCTAACAGGTACAAGGCCCCTCGCTAACAGGTACAAGGCCCCTCGCTAACAGGTACAAGGCCTCTCGCTATCAGGTACAAGGCCCCTCGCTAACAGGTACAAGGCCCCTCGCTAACAGGTAGAAGGCCCCTCGCTAACAGGTACAAGGCCCCTCGCTAACAGGTACAAGGCCCCTCGCTAACAGGTAGAAGGCCCCTCGCTAACAGGTACAAGGCCCCTCGCTAACAGGTGCAAGGCCCCTCGCTAACAGGTGCAAGGCCCCTCGCTAACAGCTACAAGGCCCCTCGCTAACAGCTACAAGGCCCCTCGCTAACGGGTACAAGGCCCTTCGCTGACAGGTACAAGGCCTCTCGCTAACAGGTACAAGGCCCCTCGCTAACAGCTACAAGGCCCCTCGCTAACAGCTACAAGGCCCCTCGCTAACGGGTACAAGGCCCCTCGCTAACAGGTACAAGGCCTCTCGCTAACAGGTACACGGCTCCTCGCTAACAGGTACAAGGCCCCTCGCTAACAGGTACAAGGCCCCTCGCTAACAGGTACAAGGCCTCTCACAAACGGGTACAAGGCCCCTCGCTAACAGGTACAAGGCCCCTCGCTAACAGGTACAAGGCCTCTCGCTAACAGGTACAAGGCCCCTCGCTAACAGGTGCAAGGCCCCTCGCTAACAGGTGCAAGGCCCCTCGCTAACAGCTACAAGGCCCCTCGCTAACAGCTACAAGGCCCCTCGCTAACGGGTACAAGGCCCCTCGCTAACAGGTACAAGGCCTCTCGCTAACAGGTACAAGGCCCCTCGCTAACAGCTACAAGGCCCCTCGCTAACAGCTACAAGGCCCCTCGCTAACGGGTACAAGGCCCCTCGCTAACAGGTACAAGGCCTCTCGCTAACAGGTACACGGCTCCTCGCTAACAGGTACAAGGCCCCTCGCTAACAGGTACAAGGCCCCTCGCTAACAGGTACAAGGCCTCTCACAAACGGGTACAAGGCCCCTCGCTAACAGGTACAAGGCCCCTCGCTAACAGGTACAAGGCCTCTCGCTAACAGGTACAAGGCCCCTCGCTAACAGGTGCAAGGCCCCTCGCTAACAGCTACAAGGCCCCTCGCTAACAGCTACAAGGCCCCTCGCTAACAGCTACAAGGCCCCTCGCTAACAGGTACAAGGCCCCTCGCTAACAGGTACAAGGCCCCTCGCTAACAGGTACAAGGCCCAATGTCTGTTTTAGGCGGCCGCCAGGGACGCCCGAATATCACTCGACCCAATATGGAGTCGGATGTATTTCAGTGCCCTTGGAGCTTTAGAGACAACACCAGGAGATTGGGTCTTTTTGCTCCCGAGAATGGTCACAACGGGGTCCAATTCCTATGCCGCAATCTGTTCTTCACTCCAAGTCCGAAAACCTCAGCTCCCTCAGTCTTTTCTCCCTGTAACAAGCAACGTCTGCTGAGAAGAGGGAACAAGGTTCTAGCGAGCATGGAAATTGCAGCATACAATGAGGCTGTTTGGCCCATCACAGCTTCACCAGTGCTAGCCCTTCAGTTGGAGATATCTACTCGAATCCTACTTCCCTATCATTTCTCCGTAGCCTTGTATGCTAATAAGCCTGGTGGATTTTCCCTCTCTGAAGTATGAGAAAGATGTTCCTTACAGCAAGGGATCAAGAGGTGGTGGCTAAGTAGGAGAGAAGGTCATTGTGAAGTCCACTCAACCGACTTGAGCACATAAGCCAGGCTGATACTCCAGTGCAGTACGGAGGGAGTGCTGCACTGTTGGAGGAGCTGACTTTCGGATGAGCTATTAAACCGAGGCCCCGTCCGCTCTCTCGGGTGGATGTAAAAGATCCCATGGCACCATTTCAAATAAGAGCAGGGGAGTTCTCCCTGGTGTCCTGGCCAATATTTATCCCTCAACCAACATCACTAAAGCAGATTATCTGGTCATTTCTCTAATTGCTGTTTGTGGGAGCTTGCTGTGCGCTGATTGGCTGCCGCATTTCTTACATTACAACAGTGACTGCACCTCAAAAAGTACTTCATTGGCTGTAAAGCACTTTGGGACGTCCTGAGAGGTTGTGAAGAAGGGCTCCCTGACATCACCCCCCTGAACGGCCTGGCTCTAATTTTAAGGTTTATGCCCCCCTTGTTCTGGACTCCCCCTACCAGAGGAAATCGTTTCTCGCTCTCTACCTTATCAACTCCTGTAATCATTTTAAACACTTCAATTAGATCACCCCTTAATATTGGAAACGCAAGGGAATAAAAGGCAAGTTAAGTCAGCCTGCCCTCACAATTTAACCCTTTAAGGCCTGGGTTAATAGGACTTGGGCAGTTGGTGGGGAGGGTCACAACAGGTAAAAGTAACAGGAAGATTGGCTCCTCACAGACTGAGCGAATGGCCAGAAAACGGGCCTGGTTTGAAAAGTTGGGAAGAAATGGAATGACTTACTGATAGGAGTGGGGATGGGGCCGACACCCAGGATTTTGGCCTCTCGTTGCTCAGCCACTGGAGGGCCTGCTCTGTGGTCCCAGCATTCTCTCTTTTTACTTCAGGCTTGCTGCGTACAATATGGTTTTCTTTATTCTACCTCCAATTTTCCTCTTCCTCCGTGCGCATCTTTCCCATCCCGCCTCACCATCTTACTCGGCAAGTTCCGATCCCCTTTGTTCTTTCAATGTGCTTCCACTGCCTCACTGACATGGTCTTCCTGCATCAGCCAATTAGTTTTCACCGCGCTGCAGGCTTTCAATCGACCTGTTTTCTGATCATTAGCATCAGAGAATGACACAGCACAGGAGGAGGCCAGTCGGCCCACCGTGCCTGTGCCAGCTCTTTGAAAGAGCGATCCAATTAGTCCCACTCCCCCCTGCTCTTTCCCCACAGCCCTGCAAATTTTTTTCCTTTTCAAGTATTTATCCAATTCCCCTATTGAAAGTTGCTATTGAATCTGCCTCATCTCGAGCCATCCTTTGTCCCTTAACCTGTCCCATTACCACCTCCTCTCGCCTTGAATATCTCTTAATGTCTCTCAATGTCTCTTAATCTCTCCTGCTTTCTATCCTATCACTGACCTTCCCTTTTCTTCCTTCATCCCCTCCCCCTTTTCCCAGCCCCTAAACCTGCTTCCCATTTCCTGCTTTTTTTCCAGTTCTGACGAAAGGGTCTTCGACCTGAAACGTTGACTCTATTTCTCTCTCCGCCGATGCTGTCCTGGCCTGCTGAGTTTTCCCAGCGTTTTCTGTTGTTATTTCGGATTGCCAGCACCCGCAGTATTTTGCTATTGTATAAGTTAAATCCCTGGGTGTTTTACGGAGATTTATTTTAAAGCAATTTTTTTTAAACTTTCTCCTCACTGCGCTTTATCTTCTGCATCTTTCAATGCATTTACTCAACGTCAGAATGAGTTACGTTTAAAAAATTGAAGTGTTTCCATTTCCACAATCGCGGTGCATAAAGGATAGTTTGACGGCTTTGCACTTTTAGATTTCATACATAAAAGAAGGAGAACTGGCATGGATTTCCTGTCGGCCCGATTGTGTCTACCGATTTCCCCTTGTTTTACACCGTGTTTTTAGGTTTCAGCTTATCATAGAGTCATACTCATAGAGCAGGCCATTCGGCCCATTGTGCCCATTTGACAGATCTCTGCGCTCCTCCAATTCTGGCCTCTTGCACATCCCCGATTTTAATCGCTCCACCATTGGCGGCCGTGCCTTCAACTGCTGGGGTCCCAAGCTCTGGAATTCCCTCCCTAAACCTCTCTGCCTCTCTCGCTCCTCCTCCTTCTCCTATTTCTTAAGGCTAAAGGGATCAAGGGATATGAGGAGAAAGCAGGGACCGGGTACTGAGTTTGGATGATCAGCCATGATCGCATTGAATGGCGGAGCAGGCTCGAGGGGCCGAATGGCCTTCTCCTGCTCCTATCTTCACTGTTTCTATGTTTCTATGTTTCAAGACACTCCTTTAAACCTGCCTCTTTGACCAAGCTTTGTGGCTCGGTGACAGACTCTGTGTGATAACGCTCCTGTGAAGTGCCTTGGGATGCTCTACTCTGTTGAAGGTGCTATATTAATGGAAGTTGTTGTAGTCCTGCTCCCCTGCTCTTTCCCCGTAGCCCTGGTAATTTCCCCTTCAAGTGTTTATCCAGTTCCCTGTTGAAAGTTTCACTTCCCTGTCAGGCAGTGCTTTCCAGTGCTAATGAGAGCCTCAGGAAATTTCGGCGCAATTTGCCGACGGCTAAAATTTCCGTGTAAACTTGAGGAAATTCAGGGCCAACATTATCTTGCCTTTTAGAACATGAGAAATAGGAGCAGGAGTCGGCCATTTGGCCCTTCGAGCCTGCTCCGCCATTCAATGAGATCATGGCTGTTCATCTCCACTTTCCTGCACTATCCCCATATCCCTTGATTCCCTTAATATTCAAAAATCTATCGATCTCTGTCTTGAATATACTCAATGACTGAGCCTCCACAGCCCTCTGGGGTAGAGGATTCCAAAGATTCACCACCCTCTGAGTGAAGAAATTTCTCCTCATCTCAGTCCTAAATGGCCGACCCCTTGTACTGAGACTGTGACCCCTGGTTCTAGACTCCCCAGCCAGGGGAAACATCCTCCCAGCATCTACCCTGTCATGTCCTTTAAGAATTTTAATGAAATCACCTCTCGTTTTTCTAAATTCTAGGGAATATAGGCTCAATCTCTCCTCATAGGTCAATCCCCCCATCCCAGGAATCAGTCTGGTGAACCTTCGTTGCACTCTGACTAGTACTTCTAGTATTTTCCAGGACAGTGCAAACCCAGTTCCCAATCGACTCGGGTCGAAAGCACAAAAAAAAACTGCTCATGATGTGGCACTGAGGGAGTTTCATTTCCTTTGGTTCCGAATGAGCGGGATAAGAAGCGTGTTAAAATAGCACGCCAAGGAGTTCTACAAACACGTTACCCACTCGATACCAGAGGAAACCAAGCCCCTAAACTGATGGAGCAGTCCCGAGCGTGGGAAATGGAAAATGTCCCGCTGAGAGAGTAGGATGTTCTCTGAGCTTGGGGCTGAATCAGTGTATCCATGCAGAAAAGAGAGTTATCCTTTGCACCCCAGAGTGCCGTACCTGACCTGGAAGTGCTTGACGTTGTCACCAGGTGCTTGATATGGAAAAAGTCTTCCACTTCACCAGAAAAACATCCCTCACTCTGACCGGGGGGCGGGGGGGGGGGGGGAACAGAAAGGAGAACCCAGTTGACTATTTCACTCTCAGGTTTAGCCCAAGGAGGCAGTGTACCGACACTCATGATGTGTGATTGATGCAGGAAAATTAAATGTCATTTTCCGCAAATCGCAGGGCTCTCGCGTGAAGGTGGGAATGGACCCAACAAGCTGCTGCTAGTACAGGACCTGATCAAATTCATCCTCGCCCGATTTGGTGGCTGGGTTTCGGAGCATTCCAACCCCTCCCCACCCCCGATGACCCAGTCTAGATACAACAACTTGAATTTATATAGCGCCTTTAACGTAGTAAAACATCCCAAGGCGCTTCACAGGAAAATTTATCAAACAAAATTTAACACCGAGCCACATAAGGAGACATTAGGACAGGTGATCAAAAGCTTGGTCAAAGAGGCAGGTTTTAAGGAGTCTCTTAAAATTCCAAAATTCTATAGACTCTGGAACAGTTCCCATGGATTGGAGGGTTGCTAATGTAACCCCACTGTTCAAAAAAGGTGGTAGAGAGAAAACGGGGAATTACAGACCGGTAAGCCTGACATCGGTCGTGGGGAAAATGCTAAAGTCCATTATAAAAGATGTAATAGCAGAGCACTTGGAAAACAGTGACAGGATCGGACAAAGTCAACATGGATTCACAAAAGGTAAATCGTGCTTGACTAATCTACTGGAATTTTTTGAGGATGTAACTGGTAGAATAGATAAGGGAGAACCAGTGGATGTGGTGCATTTAGACTTTCAGAAGGCTTTCGATAAGGTCCCACATAAGAGATTAGCATGTAAAGTTAAGGCATATGCGATTGGGGGCAAGGTACTGACTTGGATAGAGAACTGGTTGGCAAACAGGAAGCAAAGAGTTGGAATAAACGGGTCTTTTTCCGAGTGGCAGGCAGTGACTAGTGGGGTACCACAGGGATCGGTCCTAGGACCCCAGCTATTCACAATATATATTAATGATCTAGACAAGGGAACTAGATGTAATATCTCCAAGTTTGCAGATGACACAAAGCTGGGTGGGCGTGTGTGCTGTGAGGAGGATGCCGAGAAACTCCAGTATGATTTGGACAGGTTGGGTGATTGGGCAGATGCATGGCAGATGCAGTATAATGTGGATAAATGCGAGGTTATCCACTTTGGTGGCAAAAACAGTAAGGCAGATTATTATCTGAACGGCAATAGATTGGGAGAAGGGGAAGTGCAACGAGACCTGGGTGTCCTTGTGCACCAGTCGCTGAAGGTAAGCATGCAGGTGCAGCAGGCAGTTAAGAAGGCAAATGGTATGTTGGCCTTCGTAGCTGGAGGGTTTGAGTACAGGAACAAGGATGTCTTGCTGCAGTTGTACAGGGCCTTGGTGAGACCACACCTTGAGTATTATGTGCAGTTTTGGTCGCCTTATCTGAGGAAGGATGTTCTTGCCATGGAGGGAGTGCAGCAAAGATTCACCAGACTGATACCTGGGATGGCAGGAATGACGTATGAGGAGAGATTGGGTCGATTGGGCTTATACTCGCTAGAGTTTAGAAGAATGAGAGGGGATCTCATTGAAACTTATAAAATTCTAACAGGACTAGATAGATGCAGGAAGGATGTTCCCGATGGTGGGGGAGTCCAGAACCAGGGGTCACAATCTAAGGATAAGGGGTAAGCCATTTAGGACAGAGATGAGGAGGAATTTCTTCACCCAGAGAGTGGTGAACCTGTGGAATTCTCTACCACAGAAGGCAGTTGAGGCCAATTCATTAATATATTCAAGAAGGAGTTAGATATATTTCTTAAGGCTAAAGGGATCAAGGGATATGGGGAGAAGGCAGGGACAGGGTACTGAATTTGGATGATCAGCCATGATCTCATTGAATGACGGAGCAGGCTCGAAGGGCCGAATGGCCTACTCCTGCTCCTATCTTCTATGTTTATATAAAGTGCAACGAGACCTGGGTGTCCTTGTGCACCAGTCGCTGAAGGTAAGCATGCAGGTTCAGCAGGCGGTTAAGAAGGCAAATGGTATGTTGGCCTTCGTAGCGAGAGGGTTTGAGTACAGGAACAAGGATGTCTTGCTGCAGTTGTACAGGGCCTTGGTGAGACCACACCTGGAGTATTGTGTGCAGTTTTGGTCGCCTTATCTGAGGAAGGATGTTCTTGCTATGAAGGGAGTGCAGCGAAGATTCACCAGACTGATACCTGGGATGGCAGGAATGACATATGAGGAGAGATTGGGTCAATTGGGCTCCTATCTTCTATGTTTCTATGAGAGAGAGAGGCGGAGAGGTTTAGGGAGGCAGTTCCAGAGTTTAGGGCCCAGGCAGCTGAAGGCACGGTCACCGATGGTGGGGCGATGAAAATTGCTCAACAGGCCAGAATTCGGCAGCCCATTTTACACCCTGCCCGATTTTCCCTTCTGTTGTCTTCGATGGAGGAGATAAATCAAGCAGGCTGCTAAATGGGCTGCCGATTCGCTGCCGCCCGATTTACCGAGCTACCACCCAGCATGAATTTCACCCCCTTTAACTTGTGTATAGGGGGAAGGGCGGGGGATGGGGGCGGGAGAGCGGAGTTTGCACAGCGACAGTAATCGCTGATCACCCTTGTCACTTTGCATCACAGAGCGGTGATCTGAAATCGCAGAGTTCCTGTGGCACTGCCAGAGGGGGACAGGGACATAGGTCGGAGAAACAGGAAAGAACGTCGTACTGGGGGAAAGGACTTGGAATCAGACAGCACCTGGTGGAGGCCAGTCGGCCCATCGTGCCTGTGCCGGCTCTTTGAAAGAGCTCTCCAATGAGTCCCACTCCCCCGCTCTTTCCCCAGAGCCCTGCACATTTTTCCTTTTCAAGTATTGATCCAATTCCCTTTTGAAAGTTACTATTGAATCTGCTCCCACCGCCCTTTCAGGCAGCGCTTTCCAGATCATCATAACTCGCTGTTTTAAAAAAAATGTCTCCTCCTCTCCCCTCTGGTTCTTCAGGAATTAAGAGATCAAAGGGTCAGGATTTGCTGCTGATATCAAATTGGAGGGCATGGGAAAATGTGAGAATGACTGTAGGCGGGCACAGAATGGACAGGTGGGTGGAGAAATATGAAGCAATCCATTTTAGAAATAGGAATAGAATCATAGCATCATACAACGATACAGCACAGAAGGAGGCCATTCGGCCCATCCTGCCTGTGCCGGCTGTTGGAAAGAGCGATCCAATTAGTCCCACTCCGTTACTCTTTCCCCACAGCACAGCAAATGTTTCCCCTTCAAGTATTTACCCAATTCCCTTTTGAAATTTCCTATTGAATCTGCTTCCACCGCCCTTTCAGGCAGCGCATTCCAGATCACAACAACTCGCGGCGTGAAAGAAATATTTCCTCATGTCGTCTTTGGTTCTTTTGCCAATCACCTTAAATCTGTGTCCCCTGGTTCTCGACCCTTCAGCCATTGGAAACAGTTTCTCTTTATTTATTCTATTTAAACTCGTCATGATTTTGAACACCTCTATCAAATCACCTCTTAACCTTCTCTGCTCTAAGGAGAACAGTCCCAGCTTCTCCAGTCTATGCACAACTAAAGTCCTTCATCCCTGGAACCATTCTAGTAAATCTCTTCTGTAACCTCTCCAAAGCCTTGCCATCCTCCCTAAAGTGTGTGCCCAGAATTGAACACAATACTCCAGTTGAGACCGAACCAGTGTTTTATTAAAAAGGTTTAGCATAACCTCCTTCCTTTTGAACTCTATTCCTTTATTAATAAAGCCAAGGCCCCCACATGCTTTATTAAACGGCCTTCTCAACTCTGCTGTCACCTTTAATAGGGTAAGGACATAACAAAAACAACAACCACCTGTATTTATATAGCGCCTTTAACGTAGTAAAACCTCCCAAGGTGCTGCACAGGAATATTTTAAGAGAACAAATTTGACACCAATCCACATAAGGATAAATTAGGGCAGGTGACCAAAAGTTTGGTCAAAGAGGTAGGTTTTAAGGAGCGTCTTAAAGGAGGAAAGAGAGGTAGCGAGGCAGAGAGGTTTAGGGGAGGGAATTCCAGAGCTTAGGGCCCAGGCAACAGAAGGCACGGCCGCCAATGGTTGAGCGATTATAATCAGGATGCTCAAGAGGACAGAATTAGAGGAGCGCAGATATCTCGGGGGGTTGTGGGGCTGGAGGAGGTTACAGAGATAGGGAGGGGGCGAGGCCACGGAGGGATTTGAAAACAAGGATGAGAATTTTGAAATCAAGGCGCTGCTTAACCAGGGGCTAATGTAGGTCAGCGAGCACAGGGGGTGATGGGCGAACGGGACTTGGTGCGAGTTAGGACACAGGCAGCCGAGTTTTGGATGAAACTCAAGTTTACATAGGGTGGAATGTGGGAGGCCCAGCCAGGAGTGGGTTGGAATAGGCAAGTCGAGAGGTAACAAAGGCATGGATGAGGGTTTCAGCAGCGGATGAGAAAACACAAGTGGTAAAATGGAGTGGGACAACATCTTGGTGTGTAGGCACAGGTGAGTAAAATAGATAGAACCACAAAAACAGGCAAATAGAATCTAAAGACATAAAATGCAAAAGCACGGATGCCATTTGTGCAAGATCTTCATTAGGTCACAGTTGGAGTGTTGTTTACAGTTTTGTGATACCTCAGCAGGGATTAGGCATCCAAGGGTCAGCTGAGGTTAGATAGAAACATAGAAGATAAGGAGCAGGGATAGGCCATTCGGCCCCTCGAGCCTGCTCCGCCATTCAATGAGATCATGGCTGATCATCCAAATTCAGTACCCGGTCCCTGCCTTCTCCCCATATCCCTTGATCCCTTTAGCCTTAAGAAATATATCTAACTCCTTCATGAATATATTTAATAAGTTGGCCTCAACTGCCTTCTGTGGTAGAGAATTCCAACAGGTTCACCACTCTCTGGGTGAAGAAATTCCTCCGTTCCCCGTCCCATTCTCCTCTGCTTCCTGCTCGTTTTTCATGACAAGATTACGTTGGGGAGTGTGGTGGGGCTGTTGAAAATAACCCCTTCCCCAAAAAAGGGAATCAGATCATGTTCTTTAAAAGAGGAGGAATAATCAGGAAAGGAGTGTGTGTGTGTGGGGGGGGGCGGGGGGGGAAGTGAACAGGAGAGTGTGATCAGACCAGGAGGCTCCTGTGAAGAAAAGTGCTGGCACGGATTTGTCGGGATGGATAGACTGTTCCCGAAATGTTCGAGGAGTCCAGCACCTCCTCGGGGCTGGATTCTGAGCACAAGCCTCAAGACGGGTCCGAGAGGAGCCCGAATGCGATGAGGAAACCAGACAGGTAGAGAAAAACAAAATAATTGGTGGGGAAAAAAAAACACATTATCAAAAGAAAAAGAATGGGTATGTTGGCCTTCGTAATGAGAGGGTTTGAGTACAGGAACAAATATGTCTTGCTGCAGTTGTACAGGGCCTTGGTGAGACCACATCTTGAGTATTGTGTGCAGTTTTGGTCGCCTTATCTGAGGAAGGATGTTCTTGCCGTGGAGGGAGTTCAGCAAAGATTCACCAGGCTGATACCTGGGATGGCAGGAATGACGTATGAGGAGAGATTGGGACGATTGGGCTTGTACTTGCTGGAGTTTAGAAGAATGAGAGGGGATCTCATTGAAACTTATAAAATTCTAACAGGACTAGACAGACTAGATGGAGGAAGGATGTTCCCGATGGTCGGGGAGTCCAGAACCAGGGGTCACAGTCTAAGGATAAGGGGTAAGCCATTTAGGACAGAGAAGAGGAGGAATTTCTTCACCCAGAGAGTGGTGAACCTGTGGAATTCTCTACCACAAGGCAAGGCAGTGGAGACCAATTCATTAAATATATTCAAGAAGGAGTTGGATATATTTCTTAAGGCTAAAGGGGATCAAGGGATTATGGGGAGAAGGCAGGGACAGGGTACTGAATTTGGATGATCAGCCATGATCTCATTGAATGGCGGAGCAGGCTCGAGGGGCCGAATGGCCTACTCCTGCTCCTATCTTTGATGTTTCTATGTAAAAACGCTAAGTTTTTGGAGTAAACATTTTTTTAGCCTCTTCCCTTGTGTTTTTTTACTGTTCTGAAGTAGATCCTCCATTTGAAAAAAGGTAAACTTGTTTTTAACACCATAACAGATGGACTTTAGGGGGCATTATCGAACAGTGCTTAAAAGAAACTACATTTAATGGCTCCAGTGAGATTGGAAATCTTAATTAGAACATATTAATTAATGATATTTAAATAAACGCCGGTGAGCATTTGGTAAATGAGTCAGCTCGCACTCTTGTGAATAACGGTCATATAGATTTCTGCCATCTTTTTTCATATTCCCTTTCCCTCTGTTTTAACTCAATACACCTCTGTCCAAGTATTGAAATTGAGGGGCCATGAATGAGGGGCCATAGATATAGAAGAGAAAAAGACTTGCATTTCTACAGACCCTTTCACCGACCTCAGTGACGTCCCAAAGCGCTTTACAGCCAATGAAGTACTTTTTGAAGTGCAGTCACTGTTGTAATGTAGGAATCGCGGCAACCAATTTGCGCACAGCAAACTCCCACAAGCAGCAATCTGTTTTTAGTGATATTGGTTGAGGGATAAACATTGTCCAGGAAAGAGGGGAGAACTCACCTGCTCTTCTTCAAAAACAGTTGCCCCAGGATCTTTAATGTCTACCACAAGAGGGCAAACGGAGCCTCGATTTAACATCTCATCTGAAAGAGACAGCAGCTCTAAAGTACTGCACTGGGAGTGTCAGCCTGGATTATGTGCCCCAGTCTCTGGCGGTAGAGAGAGGCGAGGGAGAGAGAGAGAGAGAGAGAGAGAGAGAGGCGAGGGAGAGAGAGGAGAGGAGAGAGAGAGAGAGAGGCGAGGAGAGAGAGGCGAGGAGAGAGAGAGAGAGAGAGGCGAGGGAGAGAGAGAGAGAGGGAGAGAGAGAGATGGAGAGAGAGGGCG
>NC_140989.1:6738957-6894208 GCF_052327205.1 Somniosus microcephalus
TGGCTCGGCAGGGAAGCTATCACTGCTTCCCCACTCACACCTCCGGTCAAAGCACCAGATCATGGCCCACAGGCATCACCAGAGCCCACTCACACCTCAGGTCAAAGCACCAGATCGTGGCCCACAGACAACATCAGAGCTAACACACATCTCAGGTTAAAGCACCAGTTCATGGCCCACAGGCACCACCAGAGCCCACTCACACCTCAGGTTAAAGCACCAGATCGTGGCCCACAGGCACCATCAGAGCCCACTCACACCTCAGGTTAAAGCACCAGATCGTGGCCAACAGGCACCATCAGAGCCCACTCACACCTCAGGTTAAAGCACCAGATCGTGGCCCACAGGCACCATCAGAGCCCACTCACACCTCAGGTTAAAGCACCAGATCGTGGCCCACAGACACCATCAGAGCCCACTCACACCTCAGGTTAAAGCACCAGATCGTGGCCCACAGACACCATCAGAGCCCACTCCCACCTCAGGTCAAAGCACCAGATCGTGGCCCACAGACACCATCAGAGCCCACTCACACCTCAGGTCAAAGCACCAGATCGTGGCCCACAGGCACCATCAGAGCCCACTCACACCTCAGGTCAAAGCACCAGATCGTGGCCCACAGGCACTATCAGAGTCCACTCACACCTCAGGTTAAAGCACCAGATCGTGGCCCACAGACACCATCAGAGCCCACTCACACCTCAGGTTAAAGCACCAGATCGTGGCCCACAGGCACAATCAGAGCCCACTCACACCTCAGGTTAAAGCACCAGATCGTGGCCCACAGGCACCATCAGAGCCCACTCACACCTCAGGTTAAAGCACCAGATCGTGACCCACAGACACCATCAGAGCCCACTCACACCTCAGGTTAAAGCACCAGATCGTGGCCCACAGGCACCATCACAGCCCACTCACACCTCAGGTCAAAGCACCAGATCGTGGCCCACAGACACCATCAGAGCCCACTCACACCTCAGGTTAAAGCACCAGATCGTGGCCCACAGGCACAATCAGAGCCCACTCACAACTCAGGTCAAAGCACCAGATCGTGGCCCACAGGCACCATCAGAGCCCACTCACACCTCAGGTTAAAGCACCAGATCGTGGCCCACAGGCACCATCAGAGCCCACTCACACCTCAGGTCAAAGCAGCAGATCGTGGCCCACAGGCACCATCAGAGCCCACTCACACCTCAGGTCAAAGCACCAGGTCGTGGCCCACAGACACCATCAGAGCCCACTCACACCTCAGGTTAAAGCACCAGATCGTGGCCCACAGGCACCATCAGAGCCCACTCACACCTCAGGTCAAAGCAGCAGATCGTGGCCCACAGGCACCATCAGAGCCCACTCACACCTCAGGTTAAAGCACCAGATCGTGGCCCACAGGCACCATCACAGCCCACTCACACCTCAGGTCAAAGCACCAGATCGTGGCCCACAGGCACCATCAGAGCCCACTCACACCTCAGGTTAAAGCACCAGATCGTGGCCCACAGGCACCATCAGAGCCCACTCACACCTCGGGTCAAAGCACCAGATCGTGGCCCACAGGCACCATCAGAGCCCACTCACACCTCAGGTTAAAGCACAGATCGTGGCCCACAGGCACCATCAGAGCCCACTCACACCTCAGGTCAAAGCACCAGATCGTGACCCACAGGCACCATCCAGAGCCCACTCACACCTCAGGTTAAAGCACCAGATCGTGGCCCACAGGCACCATCAGAGCCCACTCACACCTCAGGTCAAAGCAGCAGATCGTGGCCCACAGGCACCATCAGAGCCCACTCACACCTCAGGTCAAAGCACCAGGTCGTGGCCCACAGACACCATCAGAGCCCACTCACACCTCAGGTTAAAGCACCAGATCGTGGCCCACAGGCACCATCAGAGCCCACTCACACCTCAGGTCAAAGCAGCAGATCGTGGCCCACAGGCACCATCAGAGCCCACTCACACCTCAGGTTAAAGCACCAGATCGTGGCCCACAGGCACCATCACAGCCCACTCACACCTCAGGTCAAAGCACCAGATCGTGGCCCACAGGCACCATCAGAGCCCACTCACACCTCAGGTTAAAGCACCAGATCGTGGCCCACAGGCACCATCAGAGCCCACTCACACCTCGGGTCAAAGCACCAGATCGTGGCCCACAGGCACCATCAGAGCCCACTCACACCTCAGGTTAAAGCACAGATCGTGGCCCACAGGCACCATCAGAGCCCACTCACACCTCAGGTCAAAGCACCAGATCGTGACCCACAGGCACCATCAGAGCCCACTCACACCTCAGGTCAAACCACCAGATCGTGGCCCACAGGCACCATCAGAGCCCACTCACACCTCAGGTCAAAGCACCAGATCGTGGCCCACAGGCACCATCACAGCCCACTCACACCTCAGGTAAAAGCACCAGATCGTGGCCCACAGACACTATCAGAGCCCACTCACACCTCAGGTCAAAGCACCAGATCGTGGCCCACAGGCACCATCAGAGCCCACTCACACCTAAGGTCAAGGCACCAGGTCGTGGCCCACAGACACTATCAGAGCCCACTCACACCTCAGGTTAAAGCACCAGATCGTGGCCCACAGGCACCATCAGAGCCCACTCACACCTCAGGTGAAAGCACCAGATCGTGGCCCACAGACACAATCAGAGCCCACTCACACCTCAGGTCAAAGCACCAGATCGTGGCCCACAGGCACCATCAGAGCCCACTCACACCTCAGGTTAAAGCACCAGATCGTGGCCCACAGGCACCATCAGAGCCCACTCACACCTCAGGTCAAAGCACCAGATCGTGGCCCACAGGCACCATCAGAGCCCACTCACACCTCAGGTCAAAGCACCAGATCGTGGCCCACAGACACCATCAGAGCCCACTCACACCTCAGGTTAAAGCACCAGATCGTGGCCCACAGGCACCATCAGAGCCCACTCACACCTCAGGTCAAAGCACCAGATCGTGGCCCACAGGCACCATCAGAGCCCACTCACACCTCAGGTCAAAGCACCAGATCGTGGCCCACAGGCACCATCAGAGCCCACTCACACCTCAGGTCAAAGCACCAGATCGTGGCCCACAGGCACCATCAGAGCCCACTCACACCTCAGGTCAAAGCACCAGATCGTGGCCCACAGACACCATCAGAGCCCACTCACACCTCAGGTCAAAGCACCAGATCGTGGCCCACAGGCACCATCAGAGCCCACTCACACCTCAGGTCAAAGCACCAGATCGTGGCCCACAGACACCATCAGAGCCCACACACACCTCAGGTCAAAGCACCAGATCGTGGCCCACAGGCCCCATCAGAGCCCACTCACACCTCAGGTTAAAGCACCAGATCGGGGCCCACAGACACTATCAGAGCCCACTCACACCTCAGGTCAAAGCACCAGATAGTGGCCCACAGACACCATCAGAGCCCACTCACACCTCAGGTTAAAACACCAGATCGTGGCCCACAGGCACCATCAGAGCCCACTCACACCTCAGGTGAAAGCACCAGATCGTGGCCCACAGGCACCATCAGAGCCCACTCACACCTCAGGTCAAAGCACCAGTTCGTGACCCACAGACACCATCAGAGCCCACTCACACCTCAGGTCAAAGCACCAGATCGTGGCCCACAGGCACCATCAGAGCCCACTCACACCTAATGTTAAAACACCAGATCGTGGCCCACAGGCACCATCAGAGCCCACTCACACCTCAGGTGAAAGCACCAGATCGTGGCCCACAGGCACCTTCAGAGCCCACTCACACCTCAGGTTAAAGCACCAGATCGTGGCCCACAGACACCATCAGAGCCCGCTCACACCTCAGGTTAAAGCACCAGATCGTGGCCCACAGGCACCATCAGAGCCCACTCACACCTCAGGTCAAAGCACCAGATCGTGGCCCACAGGCACCATCAGAGCCCACTCACACCTCAGGTTAAAGCACCAGATCATGGCCCACAGACACCATCAGACCCCACTCACACCTCAGGTTAAAGCCCCAGATCATGGCCCACAGTCACCATCAGACCCCACTCACACCTCAGGTTAAAGCACCAGATCGTGGCCCACAGGCACCATCAGAGCCCACTCACACCTCAGGTTAAAGCCCCAGATCATGGCCCACAGACACCATCAGACCCCACTCACACCTCAGGTTAAAGCACCAGATCGTGGCCCACAGGCACCATCAGAGCCCACTCCCACCTCAGGTGAAAGCACCAGGTCGTGGCCCACAGACGCTATCAGAGCCCACTCACACCTCAGGTCAAAGCACCAGATCGTGGCCCACAGGCACCATCAGAGCCCACTCACACCTCAGGTTAAAGCACCAGATCGTGGCCCACAGACACCATCAGAGCCCACTCACACCTCAGGTTAAAGCACCAGATCGTGGCCCACAGGCAGCATCAGAGCCCACTCCCACCTCAGGTGAAAGCCCCAGATCGTGGCCCACAGACACTATCAGAGACCACTCACACCTCAGGTTAAAGCACCAGATCGTGGCCCACAGACACCATCAGAGCCCACTCACACCTCAGGTGAAAGCACCAGATCGTGGCCCACAGACACTATCAGAGCCCACTCACACCTCAGGTCAAAGCACCAGATTGTGGCCCACAGGCACCATCAGAGACGGGTCTGCCCATTTAATATGGCAGCTGTCCTTGTGCCTGCAACTCGAAAATTGCAGTTGGCCACACTGAGGCGGGAAAGGAGTGATTAAATCCCCTACTCCATTTTAACTGTCGCTTCCCCCCCCCACACTCCTTCCCCAGACCGGGCCTGGTTTCTGCCAGGCAGCGGGAGTTAAAATAGACCACATTGTATCCCTGTTCCGTTGGTATTTGAAATGCTGCAGCCTCACAAAGATTTTATTTTATTTGCTTATGGGATCTGGGCATCACTGGCGAGGCTGGCATTTATTGCCCATCCCTCGTCGCCCTCGAGAAGGTGGTGGTGAGCCGCCTTCTTGAACCGCTGCAGTCCGTGTGGTGAAGGTACTCCCACAGTGCTGTTAGGGAGGGAGTTCCAGGATTTTGACCCAGCGACGATGAAGGAACGGCCGATATATTTCCAAGTCAGGGTGGTGTGTGACTTGGAGGGGAACTTGGAGGTGGTGGTGTTCCCATGCGCCTGCTGCCCTTGTCCTTCTAGGTGGAAGAGTTCGCGGGTTTGGGAGGTGCTGCCGAAGAAGCCTTGGCGAGTTGCTGCAGTGCATCTTGTAGATGGTACACACTGCAACCACGGTACGCCGGTGGTGGAGGGAGCGAATGTTTAAGGTGGTGGATGGGGTGCCAATCAAGCGGGCTGCTTTGTCCTGGATGATGTCGAGCTTCTTGAGTGTTGTTGGAGCTGCACTCATCCAGGCAAGTGGAGAGTATTCCATCACACTCCTGACTTGTGCCTTGTAGATGGTGGAAAGGCTTTGGGGAGTCAGGAGGTGAGACACTCGCTGCAGAATACCCAGCCTCTGACCTGCTCTTGTTGCCACAGTATTTATGTGGCTGGTCCAGTTAAGTTTCTGGTCAATGGTGACCCCCAGGTTGTTGATGGTGGGGGATTCGGCGATGGTAATGCCATTGAATGTCAAGGGGAGGTGGTTAGACTCTCGCTTGTTGGAGATAGTCATTGCCTGGCACTTCTGTGGTGCGAATGTTACCCATCCCATATCAGCCCAAGCCTGAACATCGTCCAGGTCTTGTTACATGTGGGCATGGACTGCTTCATTATCTGAGGAGTTGTGAATGGTGCTGAATGCTGTGCAGTCATTAGCGATCTGTATCTGAAGGGACAATATATTATCTTTCAGATCAAAAACAGACCAACAAACTACCAGCTGGTTATCCTGCTGTGGTAAGTGAATGGATCAGGATCCTGTACATGGGTAATATGTCAAATTATAGAAATTATACAATTAATATGTTAAAATATTAATAATATTTCATTAATTTATCAGTTATATTGTAGCAATAATAATGTATCTGTAAAAATGTATCAACATTATACTTTATCATTCAGATGCATTGATCATTCAGCTAGTGAATCTTTTGTTACTTTAAGAATTTAGTTATATTTATCATCCATATTCAGTTACTCGGATTATTCAGATATAGTCATTCGTAAATACCATTGGCCTTTCAGCTACAGTCCCCATTCAGTTATAATGATTATTCAGTTATATTAATTGTTTAATTGTCATCAACATTATGTTACGTTGATCCTTCATCTCTTAATGCTATAATTCAGAACTATTAATTCACTTAAGCTGAGATTCACCGACATTAATAACTAATGTAAAGTGACTATTACATCGCAAATCAAACCTAACAGCGAATTTGCACATCGGATGTCTTTTGCTGTATTCCAGGCGGGTGATGATGAAATCCACTACGCTGAACTGCAACTTGGACAAGGCGCTAACCGTCCGCCAGTGACAGTTACTGAAAATAACTGCGAATATGCTACTGTGAAACGCGCATAATCATCTGAATATGTCTGTCACTATTGTCAGTCAGAGGGGGCTCACGGAAATATAACATTCTCCAATACTTAGCCACATTGCGATGGACCCAGGCACTCCTGCACCATAATATTACCGGACAGTCCGACACTCCTGGACCCTGATATTACCGGACAGTCCGACACTACTGGACCCTGATATTACCGGACAGTCCGACACTACTGGACCCTGATATTACCGGACAGTCCGACACTCCCAGACCCTGATATTACCGGACAGTCCGAAACTCCCGGACCCTGATACTACCGGACAGACCAACACTCCAGGACCCTGATATTACCGGACAGTCTGACATTCCCAGACCCTGATATTACTGGACAGTCCGAAACTCCCAGACCCTGATATTACCGGACAGTCCGACACTCCCGGATTCTGATATTACCGGACAGTCCGACACTCCTGGACCCTGATATTACCGGACAGTCCGACACTCCCGGACCATGATATTACCGGACAGTCTGACACTCCCTGACCCTGATATTACCGGACAGTCCAACACTCCCGGACCCTGATATTACCGGACAGTCCAACACTCCCGGACCCTGATATTATCGGACAGTCCGACACTCCCGGACCCTGATATTACCGGGCAGTCCGACACTCCCGGACCCTGATATTACTGTACAGTCTGACACTCCCTGACCCTGATATTACTGGACAGTCCGACACTCCCGGATCCTGATATTACCGGACAGTCCGACACTCCTGGACCCTGATATTACCAGACATTCCGACACTCCCGGACCCTGATATTACCGGACAGTCCGACACTCCCGGACCCTGATATTTCCGGACAGTCCGACACTCCCGGACCCTGGTACTACCGGACAGTCCGACACTCCCAGACCCTGATATTACCGGACAGTCCGACACTCCCGGACCCTGATATTACCGGACAGTCCGACACTCCCGGAACCTGATATTGCCGGGCAGTCCGACACTCCCGGACCCTGATATTACCGGAAAGTCCGACACTCCCTGACCCTGATATTACTGGACAGTCCGACAGTCCCGGACCCTGATATTACCGGACAGACCGACACTCCCGGACCCTGATATTACCGGACAATCCGACACTCCCGGACCCTGATATTACCGGACAGTCCAACACTCCCAGACCCTGATATTACTGGACAGTCCGACACTCCCTGACCCTGATATTACCGGACAGTCCGACACTCCCGGACCCTGATATTACCGGACAGTCCGACACTCCCGGACCCTGATATTACCGGACAATCCGACACTCACGGACCCTGATATTACCGGACAGTCCGACACTCCCGGACCCTGATATTACCGGACAGTCCAACACTCCCGGACCCTGATGTTACCAGACAGTCTGACACTCCCGGACCCTGATATTACTGGACAGTCCAACACTCCCGGAACCTGATATTACCGGAGAGTCCGACACTCCCTGACCCTGATATTACCGGACAGTCCGACACACCCTGACCCTGATATTACCAGGCAGTCCGACACTCCCAGACCCTGTTATTACCGGACAGTCCAACACACCCAGACCCTGATATTACCGGACAGTCAGACACTCCCGGACCCTGATATTACCGGACAGTCCGACACTCCCGGACCCTCATATTACCGGACAGTCCGACACTGTCGGACCCTGATATTACCGGACAGTCCGACACTCCCGGACCCTCATATTACCGGACAGTCCGAAACTGTCGGACCCTGATATTACCGGACAGTCCGACACTCCCGCACCCTGATATTACCAGACAGTCCGACACTCCCGGACCCTGATATTACCGGACAGTCCGACACTCCCGGACCCTGATATTACCGGACAGTCCGACACTCCCACACCCTGATATTACCGGACAGTCTGACACTCCCTGACCCTGATATTACCGAACAGTCCGACAATCCCGGACCCTGATATTACCGGACAGTCTCACACTCCCGGACCCTGATATTACCGGACAGTCCGACCCTCCCAGACCCTGATATTACCGAACAGGCACTCCCGCACCCTGGTATTACCGGGCAGTCTGACACTCCCGGACCCTGATATTACCAGACAGACCGACACTCCCGGACCCTGATATTACCAGACAGTCCGACACTCCCGGACCCTGATATTACCGGACAATCCGACACTCCTGGACCCTGATATTACCGGACAGTCCGACACTCCCGGACCCTGAAATTACTGGACAGTCTGACACTCCCGGACCCTGATATTACCGGACAGTCCGACACTCCCGGACCCTGATATTACCAGACAGTCCGACAGTCTCGGACCCTGATATTACCGGACAGTCCGACACACCCTGAACCTGATATTACCAGACAGTCCGACATTCCCGGAACCTGATATTACCGGACAGTCCGACACTCCCAGACCTTGATATTACCGGAGAGTCCCACACTCCCTGACCCTGATATTACCGGACAGTCCGACAATCCCGGACCCTGATATTACCGGACAGTCCGCCAATCCCGGCCCCTGGTATTACCGGACAGTCCGACAATCCCGGACCCTGATATTACCGGACAGTCCGACACTCCCAGACCCTGATACTACCGGACAGTCTGACACACCCGGACCCTGATATTACCGGACAGTCCGACACTCCCGGACCCTGATATTACCGGACAGTCCGACACTCCCAGACCCTGATATTACCGGAAGTCCGACACTCCCGGACCCTGATACTACCGGACAGTCTGACACTCCCGGACCCTGATATTACCGAACAGTCCAACACCCCAGGACGCTGACATTACCGGACAATCCGACACCCACGGACCCTGATATTACCGGACAGTCCGACACTCCCGGACCCTGATGTTACCGGACAGTCCGACACTCCCGGACCCTGATATTTCCGGACAGTCCAACACTCCCAGACCCTGCTATTACCGAACAGTCCGACACTCCCGGACCCTGATATTACCAGACAGTCCGACACTCCCGGACCCTGATATTTCCGGACAGTCCAACACTCCCAGACCCTGATATTACCCGACAGGCTAACACTCCCAGACCCTGATATTACCGGACAGTCTGACACTGTCGGACCTGATATTACCGGACAGTCCGACACTCCCTGACCCTAATATTACCGGACAGTCCGACACTCCCAGACCCTGATATTACCGGACAGTCCGACACTCCCGGAACCTGATATTACCAGACAGTCCGACACTCCCGGACCCTGATATTACCGGACAGTCCGACACTCCCGGACCCTGATATTACCGGACAGTCTGACACTCCCGGACCCTGATATTACCGGAGAGTCCGACACTCCCGGACCCTGATATTACCGGACAGTCAGACAATCCCCAACCCTGATATTACCGGACAGTCCGACACTCCCCAACCCTGATATTACCGGACAGTCCGACACTCCCGGACCCTGATATTACCGGACAGTCCGACACTCCCCAACCCTGATATTACCGGACAGTCCGACACTCCCGGACCCTGATATTACCGGACAGTCCGACACTCCCCAACCCTGATATTACCGGACAGTCTGACACTCCCCAACCCTGATATTACCGGACAGTCCGACACTCCCGGACCCTGATATTACCGGACAGTCCGAAACTCCCGGACCCTGATATTACCGGACAGTCCAACACTCCCCAACCCTGATATTACCGGACAGTCCTGTAGGATTCGCAAATTTGGACTTTGTATTAATAAGGGTCAAATGGCAGAAGAGGCCGTGATTTTAAAGACTGTTTTAAAAGAAGCCCAGAAAAAGGGGCATACAAAATGGCCGCTGTTTCATGTGACCAGCTTATTGGTACACTTTAAAAATGGTTCCTGCGCAACCTCAGACAGATTTGTGGATTCAACCCACAGTAAGTTCTGGAAGCCGTTTCTGAGAGAATGAAACCAGACCCACACGTATACATATGGATTAGATGCAGATCCAGTCAAGATCGGCCTGGAGACAGAGGCCATCTAAATGTTGCCCCAGACAAAAGGGGACAATCTCGTATTCATGAGAACAACACCCAGGACTAGATAACGAGATCAGCAGGACATTAAAAACAATGGAGGTCATTCCAGACCAGAGATGGGCCCTTTACCGGCCATCGAAAACATTTAAAATATAATAACTACCCCGCTGTGCTCCCAGCCCGCCAAAATTAAAACAAAGACTAACCTGATTTTGGGCGGGAAGTGGAAGCTTCTGGAAGAAAGTATATCTGGAAGACTTTTTCGGCAGTTGGGACGGTAGCTTCAGGGCAGCGACACAGCTTTGGAGAGAGAGCTTCTCACAGGTTGCAATTGGACAGTCGTTGCAGCTTCAGCTCCGGAGACAGCTTTTTGAGCTGGGCAAAGAGGAGTTGGTTTGGGAGAAGATCAACAAACTCCTCTCCACCATCGGAGGAGGAAGAAGAATTAAGCCAACATCAAGAAAGTCGTTCGAAGCCAGCGTCCCACCCCGGGGAAAAATATCGGGAGATCATCGACCAACCCCGGGCCGTGGCCGAAAGCAAGGGGCCATCGAACCAACTTGGGGGAAGAGACCAAAAAATAAAACCCCAAGGGAAGAGACCTTCCAGGCCCGCCGGTGTCCAGCCGCCCCCGACCACCACCTCAGGAGAGAGGGTGTGGCGCAGCTCACTGGGGTTCCACGATCCACGAGGAAATGGAGCACCTGAAGGGATCAAAAGACAGACTTGACTTCAAAACCTTGCACTTCCTAGTGGGACTGGTGAGCATGTTTCTGGGTCTTCACAATCAGATCTAGATAGGTTTAATAAAGGGGTGGATTTACGGGTACAATTAACATGAGTTGTTGTCCGTCGATGTTCCGTGTGTTTCCTTATTTCATGATGATCTTTGTAGAGTATAAGAAGCCTGTATTTGCCTTAGTTAGTACGATGTCGTTATGATTTGTTTGTGTGTGTTTTTCCCCCCCATGTACTCTATTATCTGTTTTGCATTTGATTTGATATTCTTCCTTATGCAATAAAATTTCATTTTCACTCATCAAACTTGGTCGACAAGAGTCTTCTCTACATTGTAGTTCCTGCCGCAAAGTACAGAGTATAGAATCTAAGGGGCGACTGGGTCGAACCACTCAAGGTTTACTGTGCAAATAGAGAGAGGCCTCTAGAGAGAGAAACCTCAGGGACCTCTCTCACCGGGTAAAAACCTCTTACAGTCCGACACTCCCGGACCCTGATATTACCGGACAGTCCGACACTCCCGGACCCTGATATTACCGGACAGTCCGACACTCCCGGACCCTGATATTACCGGACAGTCCGACACTCCCGGACCCTGATATTACCGGACAGTCCGACACTCCCGGACCCTGATATTACCGGACAGTCCGACACTCCCGGACCCTGATATTCCCGGACAGTCCGACACTCCCGGACCCTGATATTACCGGACAGTCCGACACTCCCAGACCCTGATATTACCGGACAGTCCAACACTCCCGGACCCTGATACTACCGGACAGTCCGACACGCCCGGACCCTGATATTACCGGACAGTCCGACACTCCCGGACCCTGATATTACCGGACAGTCCGACACTCCCGGACCCTGATATTACCGGACAGTCCGACACTCCCGGACCCTGATATTACCGGACAGTCCGACACTCCCGGACCCTGATATTACCGGACAGTCCGACATTCCCGGACCCTGATATTACCGGACAGTCCGACACTCCCGGACCCTGATATTACCGGACAGTCCGACACTCCCGGACCCTGATATTACCGGACAGTCCGACACTCCCGGACCCTGATATTACCGGACATTCCGACACTCCCGGACCCTGATATTACCGGACAGTCCGACACTCCCGGACCCTGATATTACCGGACAGTCCGACACTCCCGGACCCTGATATTACGGACAGTCCGACACTCCCGGACCCTGATATTACCGGACAGTCCGACACTCCCGGACCCTGATATTACCGGACAGTCCGACACTCCCGGACCCTGATATTACCGGACAGTCCGACACTCCCGGACCCTGATATTACCGGACAGTCCGACACTCCCGGACCCTGATATTACCGGACAGTCCGACACTCCCGGACCCTGATATTACCGGACATTCCGACACTCCCGGACCCTGATATTACCGGACAGTCCGACACTCCCGGACCCTGATATTACCGGACAGTCCGACACTCCCGGACCCTGATATTACCGGACAGTCCGACACTCCCGGACCCTGATATTACCGGACATTCCGACACTCCCGGACCCTGATATTACCGGACAGTCCGACACTCCCGGACCCTGATATTACCGGACAGTCCGACACTCCCGGACCCTGATATTACCGGACATTCCGACACTCCCGGACCCTGATATTACCGGACAGTCCGACACTCTCGGACCCTGATATTACCGGACAGTCCGACACTCCGGACCCTGATATTACCGGACAGTCCGACACTCCCGGACCCTGATATTACCGGACAGTCCGACACTCCCGGACCCTGATATTACCGGACAGCCCGACACGCCCGGACCCTGATATTACCGGACAGTCCGACACTCCCGGACCCTGATATTACCGGACAGTCCGACACTCCCGGACCCTGATGTTACCGGACAGTCAGTCACTTCCGGACCCTGATATTAGCGGACAGTCCGACACTCCAGGACACTGATATTACCGGACAGTCCGACACTCCCGCACCCTGATATTACTGGACAGTCCGACACTCCCGGACCCTGATATTACCGGACAGTCCGACACTCCCGGACCCTGATATTACCGGACAGTCCGACACTCCCGGACCCTGATATAACCGGACAGTCCGACACTCCCGGACCCTGATAGTACAGGACATTCCGACACTCCAGGACCCTGATATTACCGGACTGTCCGACACTCCCCAACCCAGATACTACCGGAGAGTCTGACAATCCCAGACCCTGTTATTACCGGACAGACCAACACTCCCGGACCCTGATATTACCGGACAGTCCGACACTGTCGGACCCTGATATTACCGGACAGTCCGACACTCCCGGACCCTGATATTACCGGACAGTCCGACACTCCCGGACCCTGATATTACCGGACAGTCCGACACTCCCGGACCCAGATACTACCGGACAGTCTGACACTCCCAGACCCTGATATTACCGGACAGTCCGACACTGTCGGACCCTGATATTACCGGACAGTCCGACACTCCCAGACCCTGTTATTACCGGACAGTCCGACACTCCCGGACCCTGATATTACCGGACAGTCCGACACTGTCGGACCCTGATATTACCGGACAGTCCGACACTCCCGGACCCTGATATTACCGGACAGTCCGACACTCCCTGACCCTAATATTACCGGACAGTCCGACACACCCTGACCCTGATATTACCGGACAATCCGACAGTCCCAGGCCCTGATATTACCGGACAGTCTGACGCTCCCGGACCCTGATATTACCAGACAGTCCGACACTCCCAGACCCTGATATTACCGGATATTCCGACACTCCCGGACCCTGATATTACCGGACAGTCCGACACTCCAGGACCCTGATATTACCGGACAGTCCGACACCCCCGGACCCTGATATTACCGGACAGCCCGTCACTCCCGGACCCTGTTATTACCGGACAGTCCGACACTCCCGGAAGCTGATATTACCGGACATTCCGACACTGTCGGACCCTGATATTACCGGACAGTCCGACACTCCCGGACCCTGATATTACAGGAGAGTCCGACACTCCCTAACCCTGATATTACCGGAAAGTCCGACACTCCCGGACCCTGATATTACCGGACAGTCTGACACTCCCGGACCCTGATATTACCAGACAGTCTGACACTCCCGGACCCTGATATTACCGGACAGTCCTACAATCCCGGACCCTGATATTACCGGACAGTCCGACACTCCCAGACCCTGAGATTACCGGACAGGCACTCCCGGACACTGATATTACCGGACAGTCCGACACTCCAGGACCCTGATATTATGGGACAGTCCGACACTCCCGGACCCTGATATTACCGGACAGTCCGACAATCCCGGGCCCTGATATTACCGGGAAGTCCGACACTCCCAGACCCTGATATTACCGGGCAGTCCGACACTCCCGGACCCTGATATTTCCGGACAGTCCAACACTCTCAGACCCTGATATTACCGGAGAGTCCGACACTCCCAGACCTTGATAAAACCGGACAAGCTAACACTCCCAGACCCTGCTATTACCGGACAGTCTGACACTCCCTGACCCTGATATTACCGGACAGTCCGAGACGCCCGGACCCTGATATTACCAGACAGTCCGACACTCCAGGACCCTGATATTACCGGACAGTCCGACACTCCCGGAGCCTGATATTACCGGACAGTCAGACACTCCCGGATCCTGATATTACTGGACAGTCCGACACTCCCGGACCCTGATATTTCCGGACAGTCCGACATTCCCTGACCCTGATATTACCGGACAGTCCAACACTCCCAGACCGTGATATTACCGGACAGTCCGACACTCCCGCACCCTGATATTACCGGACAGTCCGACACTCCCGGACCCTGATATTACCGGACAGTCCGACACTCCCAGACCCTGATTTTACCGGACAGTCCGACACTCCCGGACCCTGATATTACCGGACAGTCCGACACTCCAGTACCCTGATATTACCGGACAGTCTGACACTCCCGGACCCTGATATTACCGGACAGTCCATCACTCCCGGACCCTGATATTACCGGACAGTCCGTCACTCCCGGACCCTGATATTACCGGACAGTCTGACACTCCCGGACCATGATATTACCGGACAGTCCAACACTCCCAGCCCCTGCTATTACCGGACAGTCCGACACTCCCGGATCCTGATATTACCGGACAGTCCGACACTCCCAGACCCTGATATTACCAGACAGTCGGACACTCCCGGAACCTGATATTACCGGACAGTCCGAAACTCCTGGGCCCTGATATTACCGGACAGCCCGACACTCCCGGACCCTGATGTTACCAGACAGTCCGACACTCCCGGACCCTGATATTACCGGACAGTCCGACACGCCCGGACCCTGATATTACCGGACAGTCCGACACTCCCGGACCCTGATGTTACCGGACAGTCAGACACTTCCGGACCCTGATATTAGCGGACAGTCCGACACTCCAGGACCCTGATATTACCGGACAGTCCGACACTCCCGCACCCTGATATTACTGGACAGTCCGACACTCCCGGACCCTGATACTACCGGACAGTCCGACACTCCCGGACCCTGATATTACCGGACAGTCCGACACTCCCGGACCCTGATATAACCGGACAGTCCGACACTCCCGGACCCTGATAGTACAGGACATTCCGACACTCCAGGACCCTGATATTACCGGACTGTCCGACACTCCCCAACCCAGATATTACCGGAGAGTCTGACAATCCCAGACCCTGATATTACCGGACAGTCCGACACTCCCGGACCCTGATATTACCGGACAGTCCGACACTGTCAGACCCTGATATTACCGGACAGTCCGACACTCCCGGACCCTGATATTACCGGACAGTCCGACACTCCCTGACCCTAATATTACCGGACAGTCCGACACACCCTGACCCTGATATTACAGGACAGTCCGACAATCCCGGACCCTGATATTACCGGACAAACCGACAGTCCCAGGCCCTGATATTACCGGACAGTCCGACACTCCCAGACCCTGATATTACCGGATATTCCGACACTCCCGGACCCTGATATTACCGGACAGTCCGACACTCCAGGACCCTGATATTACCGGACAGTCCGACACTCCCGGACCCTGATATTACCGGACAGTCCGACCCTCCCGGACCCTGTTACTACCGGACAGTCCGACACTCCCGGATGCTGATATTACCGGACATTCCGACACTGTCGGACCCTGATATTACCGGACAGTCCGACACTCCCGGACCCTGATATTACCGGACAGTCCGACACTCCCTGAGCCTGATATTACCGGACAGTCCGACACTCCCGGACCCTGATATTACCAGACAGTCCGACACTCCCGGACCCTGATGTTACCGGACAGTCCGACACTCCCGGACCCTGATATTACCGGACAGTCCGACACTCCCGGACCCTGATATTACCAGACAGTCCGACACTCCCGGACCCTGATGTTACCGGACAGTCCGACACTCCCGGACCCTGATATTACCGGACAGTCCGACACTCCCGGACCCTGATATTACCGGACAGTCCCACACTCCCAGACCCTGATATTGCCGGACAGTCCTGTAGGATTCGCAAATTTGGACTTTGTATTAATAAGGGTCAAATGGCAGAAGAGGCCGTGATTTTAAAGACTGTTTTAAAAGAAGCCCAGAAAAAGGGGCATACAAAATGGCCGCTGTTTCATGTGACCAGCTTATTGGTACACTTTAAAATGGTTCCTGCGCAACCTCAGACAGATTTGTGGATTCAACGCACAGTAAGTTCTGGAAGCCGTTTCTGAGAGAACGAAACCAGACCCACACGTATACATATGGATTAGTTGCAGATCCAGTCAAGATCGGACTGGAGACAGAGGCCATCTAAATGTTGCCCCAGACAAAAGGGGACAATCTCGTATTCATGAGAACAACACCCAGGACTAGATAACGAGATCAGCAGGACATTAAAAACAATGGAGGTCATTCCAGACCAGAGATGGGCCTTTACCGGCCATCGAAAACATTTAAAATATAATAACTACCCCGCTGTGCTCCCAGCCCGCCAAAATTAAAACAAAGACTAACCTGATTTTGGGCGGGAAGTGGAAGCTTCTGGAAGAAAGTATATCTGGAAGACTTTTTCGGCAGTTGGGACGGTAGCTTCAGGGCAGCGACACAGCTTTGGAGAGAGAGCTTCTCACAGGTTGCAGTTGGACAGTCGTTGCAGCTTCAGCTCCGGAGACAGCTATTTCAGCTGGGCAAAGAGGAGTTGGTTTGGGAGAAGATCAACAAACTCCTCTCCACCATCGGAGGAGGAAGAAGAATTAAGCCAACATCAAGAAAGTCGTTCGAAGCCAGCGTCCCACCCCGGGGAAAAACATCGGGAGATCATCGACCAACCCCGGGCCGTGGCCGAAAGCAAGGGGCCATCGAACCAACTTGGGGGAAGAGACCAAAAAATAAAACCCCAAGGGAAGAGACCTTCCAGGCCCGCCGGTGTCCAGCCACCCCCGACCACCACCTCAGGAGAGAGGTGTGGCGCAGCTCGCTGGGGTTCCACAATCCACGAGGAAATGGAGCACCTGAAGGGATCAAAAGACAGACTTGACTTCAAAACCTTGCACTTCCTAGTGGGACTGGTGAGCATGTTTCTGGGTCTTCACAATCAGATCTAGATAGGTTTAATAAAGGGGTGGATTTACGGGTACAATTAACATGAGTTGTTGTCCGTCGATGTTCCGTGTGTTTCCTTATTTCATGATGATCTTTGTAGAGTATAAGAAGCCTGTATTTGCCTTAGTTAGTACGATGTCGTTATGATTTGTTTGTGTGTGTTTTTCCCCCCCATGTACTCTATTATCTGTTTTGCATTTGATTTGATATTCTTCCTTATGCAATAAAATTTCATTTTGACTCATCAAACTTGGTCGACAAGAGTCTTCTCTACATTGTAGTTCCTGCCGCAAAGTACAGAGTATAGAATCTAAGGGGCGACTGGGTCGAACCACTCAAGGTTTACTGTGCAAATAGAGAGAGGCCTCTAGAGAGAGAAACCTCAGGGACCTCTCTCACCGGGTAAAAACCTCTTACAGTCCGACACTCCCGGACACTGATATTACCGGACAGTCCAACACTCCCGGACCCTGATATTACCGGACAGTCCGACACTCCCGGACCCTGATATTACCGGACAGTCCGACACTCCCGGACCCTGATATTACCGGACAGTCCGACACTCCCGGACCCTGATATTACCGGACAGTCCGACACTCCCGGACCCTGATATTACCGGACAGTCCGACACTCCCGGACCCTGATATTACCGCACAGTCCGACACTCCCGGACCCTGATATTACCGGACAGTCCGACACTCCCGGACCCTGATATTCCCGGACAGTCCGACACTCCCGGACCCCGATATTACCGGACAGTCCGACACTCCCGGACCCTGATATTACCGGACATTCCGACACTCCCGGACCCCGATATTACCGGACATTCCGACACTCCCGGACCCTGATATTACCGGACAGTCCGACACTCCCGGACCCTGATATTACCGGACAGTCCGACACTCCCGGACCCTGATATTACCGGACAGTCCGACACTCCCGGACCCTGATATTCCCGGACAGTCCGACACTCCCGGACCCCGATATTACCGGACAGTCCGACACTCCCGGACCCTGATATTACCGGACATTCCGACACTCCCGGACCCCGGACCCTGATATTACCGGACAGTCCGACACTCCCGGACCCTGATATTACCGGACAGTCCGACACGCCCGGACCCTGATATTACCGGACAGTCCAACACTCCCGGACCCTGATATTACCGGACAGTCCGACACTCCCGGACCCTGATATTACCGGACAGTCCGACACTCCCGGACCCTGATATTACCGGACAGTCCGACACGCCCGGACCCTGATATTACCGGACAGTCCGACACTCCCGGACCCTGATATTACCGGACAGTCCGACACTCCCAGACCCGATATTACCGGACAGTCCGACACTCCCGGACCCTGATATTACCGGACAGTCCGACACTCCAGGACCCTGATATTACCGGACAGTCCGACACTCCCGGACCCTGATATTACCGGACAGTCCGACACTCCCGCACCCTGATATTACCGGACAGTCCGACACTCCCAGACCCCGATATTACCGGACAGTCCGACACTCCCGGACCCTGATATTACCGGACAGTCCGACACTCCCGGACCCTGATATTACCGGACAGTCCGACACTCCCAGACCCTGACGTTACCGGACAGTCCGACACTCCCAGACCCCGATATTACCAGAAAGTCCGACACTCCCGGACCCTGATATTACCGGACAGTCCGACACTCCCGGACCCTGATGTTACCGGACAGTCAGACACTTCCGGACCCTGATATTAGCGGACCGTCCGACACTCCCGCACCCTGATATTACCAGACAGACCGACCCTCCCTGACCCTGATATTACCGGACAGTCCGACACTCCCGGACCCTGATATTACCGGACAGTCCGACACTCCCGGACCCTGATATTACCGGACAGTCCGACACTCCCGGACATTGATATTACCGGACAGTCCGACACTCCCGGACCCTGATATAACCGGACAGTCCGACACTCCCGGACCCTGATAGTACAGGACATTCCGACACTCCAGGACCCTGATATTACCGGACTGTCCGACACTCCCCAACCCAGATATTACCGGAGAGTCTGACAATCCCAGACCCTGTTATTACCAGACAGACCAACACTCCCGGACCCTGATATTACCGGACAGTCCGACACTCCCGGACCCTGATATTACCGGACAGTCCGACACTGTCGGACCCTGATATTACCGGACAGTCTGACACTCCCGGACCCTGATATTACCGGACAGTCCGACACTCCCTGACCCTAATATTACCGGACAGTCCGACACACCCTGACCCTGATATTACAGGACAGTCCGACAATCCCGGACCCTGATATTACCGGACAATCCGACACTCCCGGACCCTGATATTACCGGACAGTCTGACGCTCCCAGACCCTGATATTACCGGATATTCCGACACTCCCGGACCCTGATATTACCGGACAGTCCGACACTCCCGGACCCTGATATTACCGGACAGTCCGACACTCCCGGAGCCTGATATTACCGGACAGTCAGACACTCCCGGACCCTGATATTACCGGACAGTCCGACACTCCCAGACCCTGATATTACCGGACAGGCACTCCCGGACCCTGATATTACCGGACAGTCCGACACTCCCAGACCCTGATATTACCGGACAGTCCTACAATCCCGGACCCTGATATTACCGGACAGTCCGACACTCCCAGACCCTGATATTACCGGACAGGCACTCCCGGACCCTGATATTACCGGACAGTCCGACACTCCAGGACCCTGATATTACCGGACAGTCCGACACTCCCGGGCCCTGATATTACCGGAAAGTCCGACACTCCCAGACCCTGATATTACCGGGCAGTCCGACACTCCCGGACCCTGATATTACCGGACAGTCCGAGACTCCCGGACCCTGATATTACCGGACAGTCTGACACTCCCTGACCCTGATATTACCGGAAAGTCCGAGACTCCCGGACCCTGATATTACCAGACAGTCCGACACTCCAGGACCCTGATATTACCGGACAGTCCGACACTCCCGGAGCCTGATATTACCGGACAGTCAGACACTCCCGGACCCTGATATTACCGGACAGTCCGACACTCTCGAACCCTGATATTTCCGGACAGTCCGACATTCCCTGACCCTGATATTACCGCCAGTCCAACACTCCCAGACCGTGATATTACCGGACAGTCCGACACTCCCGCACCCTGATATTACCGGACAGTCCGACACTCCCGGACCCTGATATTACCGGACAGTCCGACACTCCCGGACCCTGATATTACCGGACAGTCCGACACTCCCAGACCCTGAAATTACCGGACAGTCCGACACTCCCGGACCCTGATATTACCGGACAGTCTGACACTCCCAGACCCCGATATTACCGGACAGTCCGACACTCCCGGACCCTGATATTACCGGACAGTCCGACACTCCCGGACCCTGATATTACCGGACAGTCCGACACTCCCGGACCCTGATATTACCGGACAGTCTGACACTCCCGGAGCCTGATCTTACCGGACAGTCAGACACTCCCGGACCCTGATATTACTGGACAGTCCGACACTCCCGGACCCTGATATTTCCGGACAGTCCGACATTCCCTGACCCTGATATTACCGGCAGTCCAACACTCCCAGACCGTGATATTATCGGACAGTCCGACACTCCCGCACCCTGATATTACCGGACAGTCCGACACTCCCGGACCCTGATATTACCGGACAGTCCGACACTCCCAGACCCTGATTTTACCGGACAGTCCGACACTCCCGGACCCTGATATTACCGGACAGTCCGACACTCCAGGACCCTGATATTACCGGACAGTCTGACACTCCCGGACCCTGATATTACCGGACAGTCCATCACTCCCGGACCCTGATATTACCGGACAGTCTGACTCTCCCAGACCCTGATATTACCGGACAGTCGGACACTCCCGGAACCTGATATTACCGGACAGTCCGAAACTCCCGGACCCTGATATTACCGGACAGCCCGACACTCCCGGACCCTGATGTTACCAGACAGTCCGACACTCCCGGACCCTGATATTACCGGACAGTCCGACACTCCCGGACCCTGCTATTACCGGACAGTCTGACACTCCCGGACCCTGATATTACCGGACAGTCCGACACTCCCGGACCCTGATATTACCGGACAGTCTGACACTCCCGGACCCTGATATTACCGGACAGTCCGACACTCCCGGACCCTGATATTACCGGACAGTCTGACACTCCCGGACCCTGATATTACCAGACAGTCCGACACTCCCGGACCCTGATATTACCGGACAGTCCGACACTCCCGGACCCTGATATTACCGGACAGTCCGACACTCCCAGACCCTGATATTACCGGACAGTCCGACGCTCCCAGACCCTGATATTACCGGACAGTCCGACGCTCCCGGACCCTGATATTACCGGACAGTCCGACACTCCCGGACCCTGATATTACCGGACAGTCCGACACTCCCGGACCCTGATATTACCGGACAGTCCGACACTCTCGGACCCTGATATTACCGGACTGTCCGACACTCCCGGACCCTGATATTACCAGACAGTCGGACACTCCCGGAACCTGATGTTACTGGACAGTCCGAAACTCCCGGACCGTGATATTACCGGACAGTCCGACACTCCCGGACCCTGATATTACTGGACAGTCCGACACTCCCGGACCCTGATATTACCGGACAGTCCGACACGCCCAGACCCTGATATTACCGGACAGTCCGACTCTCCCAGACACTGATATTACCGGACAGTCCGACACTCCCGGACCCTGTTATTACCGGACAGTCCGACACTCCCGGACCCTGATATTACCGGACAGTCCGACACTCCCAGACCCTGATATTACCGGACAGTCCATCACTCCCCGACCCTGATATTACCGGACAGTCCGACACTCCCAGACCCTGATATTACCAGACAGTCCGACGCTCCCGGACCCTGATATTACCGGACAGTCCGACACTCCCGGACCCTGATGTTACCAAACAGTCCGACACTCCCGGACCCTGATATTACCGGACAGTCCGACACTCCCGGACCCTGATATTACCGGACAGTCCGACACTCACAGACCCTGATATTACCGGACAGTCCGGCATTCCCAGACCCTGATATTACCGGAGAGTCCGACTCTCCCGGACCCTGATATTACCGGACAGTCCGACACTCCCAGACCCTGATATTACCGGACAGGCACTCCCGGACCCTGATATTACCGGACAGTCTGACACTCCCGGACCCTGATATTACCGGAGAGTCCGACACTCCCTGACCCTAATATTACCGGACAGTCCGACACACCCTGACCCTGATATTACAGGACAGTCCGACAATCCCGGACCCTGATATTACCGGACAATCCGACACTCCCGGACCCTGATATTACCGGACAGTCTGACGCTCCCAGACCCTGATATTACCGGATATTCCGACACTCCCGGACCCTGATATTACCGGACAGTCCGACACTCCCGGACCCTGATATTACCGGACAGTCCGACACTCCCAGACCCTGTTATTACCGGACAGTCCGACACTCCCGGAAGCTGATATTACCGGACATTCCGACACTGTCGGACCCTGATATTACCGGACAGTCCGACACTCCCGGACCCTGATATTACCGGACAGTCCGACACTCCCTGACCCTGATATTACCCGACAGTCCGACACTCCCGGACCCTGATATTACCGGACAGTCTGACACTCCCGGACCCTGATATTACCGGACAGTCTGACACTCCCGGACCCTGATATTACTGGACAGTCCCACACTCCCAGACCCTGATATTACCGGACAGTCTGACACTCCCGGACCCTGATATTACCGGACAGTCCGACACTCCCAGACCCTGATATTACCGGACAGTCCTACAATCCCGGACCCTGATATTACCGGACAGTCCGACACTCCCAGACCCTGATATTACCGGACAGGCACTCCCGGACCCTGATATTACCGGACAGTCCGACACTCCAGGACCCTGATATTACCGGACAGTCCGACACTCCCGGGCCCTGATATTACCGGAAAGTCCGACACTCCCAGACCCTGATATTACCGGGCAGTCCGACTCTCCCAGACACTGATATTACCGGACAGTCCGACACTCCCGGACCCTGTTATTACCGGACTGTCCGACACTCCAGGACCCTGATATTACCGGACAGTCCGACACTCCCAGACCCTGATATTACCGGACAGGCACTCCCGGACCCTGATATTACCGGACAGTCCGACACTCCAGGACCCTGATATTACCGGACAGTCCGACACTCCCGGGCCCTGATATTACCGGAAAGTCCGACACGCCCAGACCCTGATATTACCGGACAGTCCGACTCTCCCAGACACTGATATTACCGGACAGTCCGACACTCCCGGACCCTGTTATTACCGGACTGTCCGACACTCCAGGACCCTGATATTACCGGACAGTCCGACACTCCCGGGCCCTGATATTACCGGAAAGTCCGACACTCCCAGACCCTGATATTACCGGGCAGTCCGACACTCCCGGACCCTGATATTACCGGACAGTCCGAGACTCCCGGACCCTGATATTACAGGACAGTCTGACACTCCCTGACCCTGATATTACCGGACAGTCCGACACTCCAGGACCCTGATATTACCGGACAGTCCGACACTCCCGGACCCTGATATCACCGGACAGTCCGACACTCCCGGACCCTGATATTACCGGACAGTCCGACACTCCCTGACCCTGATATTACCGGAAAGTCCGAGACTCCCGGACCCTGATATCACCGGACAGTCCGACACTCCCGGACCCTGATATTACCGGACTGTCCGACACTCCCGGACCCTGTTATTACCGGACTGTCCGACACTCCCGGACCCTGATATTACCGGACAGTCCGACGCTCCCGGACCCTGATATTACCGGACTGTCCGACACTCCCGGACCCTGATATTACCGGACAGTCCGACACTCCCAGACCCTGATATTACCGGACAGTCCGACACTCCCAGACCCTGATATTACCGGACAGTCCGACACTCCCAGACCCTGATATTACCGGACAGTCCGACACTCCCAGACCCTGATATTACCGGACAGTCCGACGCTCCCAGACCCTGATATTACCGGACAGTCCGACACTCCCAGACCCTGATATTACCGGACAGTCCGACACTCCCAGACCCTGATATTACCGGACAGTCCGACGCTCCCGGACCCTGATATTACCGGACAGTCCGACACTCCCGGACCCTGATATTACCGGACAGTCCGACACTCCCGGTCCCTGATATCACCGGACAGTCCGACGCTCCCGGACCCTGATATTACCGGACAGTCCGACACTCCCGGACCCTGATATCACCGGACAGTCCGACACTCCCGGACCCTGATATTCCCGGACAGTCCGACACTCCCGGACCCTGATATTACCGGACAGTCCGACACTCCCGGACCCTGATATTACCGGACAGTCCGACACTCCCGGACCCTGATATTACCGGACAGTCCGACACTCCCGGACCCTGATATTACCGGACAGTCCGACACTCCCAGACCCTGATATTACCGGAGAGTCCGACACTCCCGGACCCTGATATTACCGGACATTCCGACACTCCCGGACCCTGATATTACCGGACATTCCGACACTCCCGGACCCTGATATTACCGGACAGTCCGACACTCCCAGTCCCCGATATTACCGGACAGTCCGACACTCCCGGACCCTGATATTACTGGACATTCCGACACTCCCGGACCCTGATATTACCGGACAGTCCGACACTCCCGGACCCTGATATTACCGGACTGTCCGACACTCCCGGACCCTGATATTACCGGACATTCCGACACTCCCGGGCCCTGATATTACCGGACAGTCCGACACTCCCGGACCCTGATATTACCGGACAGTCCGACACTCCCGGACCCTGATATTACCAGACAGTCTGACACTCCCGGACCATGATATTACCGGACAGTCCGACACTCCCGGACCCTGATATTACCGGACAGTCCGACACTCCCGGACCCTGATATTATCAGACAGAGGCAGACAGAAATTCAGTACACTTCTCGCCAACGTACAGTCAAACTCCCTCAATGGATGAAAACGTTTCCCCAGTGACCGCCAGGCACATCAGGAACAGGAAGGGCCCCAGCGTCCGATATCGCCTCTGTGATCCTGGGTTAAGAAGGGGAATTTTAGCCTGAGTCAGACACCCCTTCCAGGTATTTGCTTGTGTGAGCATCCTTTGAGCCCAGGGTCAGGCTTGGCTATGATGTATTACTGCCCATTCAAACAGGCTCCTGAAGCTCACTGTCTAGGTCACATTTAATGTCCGGGCCACTTGGGTGCGACACCAGGAGTGAAGGCGAGCTCCCAAACCCGGACCCTATCTCAGTGCCGGCACCATCAGGAGGGGTGGGGGAACTGGGAGAAAATACATTGATAGAATCATGCAGCACAATAGGAGGCCATTCGGCCCATCGTGCCTGTGCCGGCTCTTTGAACGAGCTCTCCAATTAGTCCCACTCCTGCTCTTTCCCCACAGCCCTGCACATTTTTCCTTTTCAATTCTTGTTTGAAAGTTACTATTACTATTGAATCTGCTTGCACCACCCTTTCAGGCAGCGCATTCCAGATCACAACAACTCGCTGCGTAAAAGAATTTCTGCTCACCTCACCTGTTTCTTTTGCCAATGACCTTGAATCTGAGTCCTCTGGTGTCTGACCCTTCTTCCACTGGAAGCACTTTCTCCCGATCTACTCTATCAATACCTTTCATGGTTTTGAACACCTCTATTAAATCTCCTCTTAACCTTCTCTGCTCTAAGGAGAATAACCCCAGCTTCTCCAGTCTCTCTGTGAAGGATGAATCATAATCATCATCATAATCAACTTTTATTGTCATTGTTAGTGCACAAGTGCAGTACAACGAAATGTAGGCTTGCGGCTCCCGAGAGTGTACATTTAGATTAAGACATTTAAACATTCAACATACATTTGGCTTGTAATACATTAACATAAACATAACCATAATAAAGTGCATTGGCAGATGTGCAGGCTTTAGTGTTTATTTGTGGAGTTCAGTAGGATGACAGCCCTGGGAAAGAAGCTGTTCCTAAATCTGGTCGTACGGGTGCGAATGCGTCTGTAGCATCTCCCAGATGGCAGGAGGGCGAACAGACTGTGGCTGGGGTGGGTAGGGTCTTTGATGATGGACCGTGACCTCCGTAAACAGAGTTTCTGGTATATGTGCTCTATGGTCGGTAGCCGGGTGCCGGTAATGCGTTGGGCAGTTTTGACTAGCCGCTGCAGGGCTTTCCGGTCATAGTAGCTACAGCTGCCATACCATACTGTGATACAGTTCGACAGGATGCTCTCTATAGTGCAGCAGTAAAAGTTAGAGAGGATCAGGGGTGACAGGTTACATCCCTTCAGCCTCCTTAGGCAATATAGGCCATATAACCTATTCAGGAAAAGACACCATTCTATGAAAGAATTCTGGTCTATTGAAACATGACAAACTGGATTTGGAAATCTAGAAACCGAACTGTGGAAAAGCTGTGATAGCATTCTGGCTATAGAGATAAGATAGTTGTTCACACTGAATCAATAACCTTATTGAAACAGAAGGTAAAAGACTCCCGACAGGCTGAATCTTTGGGAACAAACAACCATTCACCCTGGACAAGGTGTTCTAATTTACACCTCCTAAAGAAGCACAAACATCTGGTGAAGTCAAGCGTAGGTCCCTTACAGTCAGAGTCAGGGGAATTTATAATGGGATACAAAGAAATGGCAGACCAATTAAATACATACTTTGGTTCTGTCTTCACAAAGGAGGACACAAATAACCTCCCAGAGATGTCGGGGAACATAGGGTCTGATGAAAGGGAGGAACTGAAAGGAATCAGTATTTGTAGGGAAATGGTGTTAGGGAAATTGATGGGATTGAAGGCCGATAAACCCCCAGGGCCTGATAATCTACATCCTAGGGTACTTAAGGAAGTGTCCCTAGAAATAGCATTGCTGGTCATCTTCCAAAATTCTATAGACTCTGGAACAGTTCCCATGGATTGGAGGGTAGCTAATGTTACCCCATATTTAAAAAAGGTGGTGAGAGAAAACGGGGAATTAAAGACTGGTAAGCCTGACATCGGTAGTGGGGAAAATGCTAGAGTCCATTATAAAAGATGTAATAGCTGAGCACTTGGAAAACAGTGACAGGATCGGACAAAGTCAACATGGATTTACAAAAGGTAAATCATGCTTGACTAATCTACTGGAATTTTTTGAGGATGTAACTGGCAGAATAGATAAGGGAGAACCAGTGGATGTGATGTATTTGGACTTTCAGAAGGCTTTCGATAAGGTCCCGCATAAGAGATTAGCATGTAAAGTTAAGGCACATGGGATTGGGGGCAAGGTACTGACTTGGATAGAGAACTGGTTGGCAGACAGGAAGCAAAGAGTTGGAATAAACGGGTCTTTTTCCGAGTGGCAGGCAGTGACTAGTGGGGTACCGCAGGGATCGGTCCTAGGACCCCAGCTATTCACAATATATATTAATGATCTAGAAGAGGGAACTAGATGTAATATCTCCAAGTTTGCAGATGACACAAAGCTGGGTGGGCGTGTGTGCTGTGAGGAGGATGCCGAGAAACTCCAGTATGATTTGGACAGGTTGGGTGATTGGGCAGATGCATGGCAGATGCAGTATAATGTGGATAAATGCGAGGTTATCCACTTTGGTGGCAAACACAGGAAGGCAGGTTATTATCTGAATGGCAATAGATTGGGAGAAGGGGAAGTGCAACGAGACCTGGGTGTCCTTGTGCACCAGTCGCTGAAGGTAAACATGCAGGTGCAGCAGGCGGTTAAGAAGGCAAATGGTATGTTGGCCTTCGTAGCGAGAGGGTTTGAGTACAGGAACAAGGATGTCTTGCTGCAGTTGTACAGGGCCTTGGTGAGACCACACCTTGAGTATTGTGTGCAGTTTTGGTCGCCTTATCTGAGGAAGGATGTTCTTGCCATGGAGGGAGTGCAGCGAAGATTCACCAGACTGATACCTGGGAATGCAGGAATGACGTATGAAGAGAGATTGGGTCGATTGGGCTTGTACTTGCTGGAGTTTAGAAGAATGAGAGGGGATCTCATTGAAACTTATAAAATTCTAACAGGACTAGACAGACTAGATGCAGGAAGGATGTTCCCGATGGTCGGGGAGTCCAGAACCAGGGGTCACAGTCTAAAGATAAGGGGTAAGCCATTTAGGACAGAGATGAGGCGGAATTTCTTCACCCAGAGAGTGGTGAACCTGTGGAATTCTCTACCACAGAAGGCAGTTGAGGCCAATTCATTAAATATATTCAAGAAGGAGTTAGATATATTTCTTAAGGCTAAAGGGATCAAGGGATATGGGGAGAAGGCAGGGACAGGGTACCAAATGGCCTACTCCTGCTCCTATCTTCTATGTTTCTATGCCTTCGTAAAAATGATATCAAGTAAAAAACGCACCTGCTATTCCACCGTTTTTTATGGTGAATTTAAACACCTGGAGAGGAGACATAATTCTGTAATGCTACCAGCTGAGGTGTCTTAGAATTGCAGAAGTCAGCAGAAAAATGACTGGAGATAATTAGCTTACATCAGCAGAAAACCTTAAAGGAAATACCACTGGAAAAGTGTATCAATATTGAACTCTCAAATGAGATACTAGACTCGCTGTAAAGGGGCAAAGCGATTCTCAGCTTCAGAGGCAGCTCTGTAAATCTACAACTCTTTGTACCTCGGGGATCAAAGGTATTGTATTTGATTTTGGTGGATCGCCTGTACAAAACTAAGAACTGTAAAACTGTAGCGAATTTAAGATTTGAGAGTAAGGATCTCTGATAATAGAATTGTAAGCTTTCTCTTTTTGGAACTGTTAATGTTGTGATTGACTCACCAACTGTAAATAACATGTCGGTTCCTTAATAAATCTATATATTTTTAGAATTGTCTCACATAATACTTCTGTATCAAACTCGCGAACTCAATCTCTGTACGCTCTTTGGCAAGGAGTTGCAGAATTCTGGGGGAGTTTTCCGGACCCTCATAATATCCGGAACATTACAGTCTAGCTAAACTTATTAAAAGTTCTTTCTGGAGGACGGTAACATTTTCAGGTTGTTTCTTTCCTTTAGGGAGAGATAGTCCGGACCTTTAGACCCAATTAAGCGTCTTTAGGATTTGGCTACCTCAAACTTTAGTTAACGTCTGAGAAATACGCCTGATCCGGGGTAGCCCTAATGGGGCTAGGACTAGTAATAATCCTTTCATCTCCACATAACTGAAGTCCCTCATCCCTGGAACCATTCCAGTAAATCTCCTCTGCACCCTCTCCAAGGCCTTGACATCCTTCCTAAAGTGCGGTGCCCAGAATTGAACACAATATTCCGGCTGGGGCCTAACCAGTGATTTATAAAGGTTTAATATAACTTCCTTGCTTTTGTATTCGATGCCTCTATTAATAAAGCCAAGGATCCTGTACAATTATTAACAACCTTCTCAACTTGTCCTGTCACCATAATTTGTGTATTTACACCCCCAGATCGCTCTGTTCCTGCTCCCCCTTTAACATTACACCAGTATATTTCGAGTGTGTGTGTATATGTTGGAGTTATGATAATGGTGGGGGGGTGGTGGGTGGTGGTGGGGGTTGGAGTGATATTGGAATATTGCTGCAGGTTCTCTGAGTTTGTGATGATTCGGTAACTTGTATTCAGTTTGTCCTGTTAGAGGTCAACTGCTTGACTCGACAAGCAGCTCACTGACATTCCAGCGTTTCCTTCTGTTTGGATATTTGCCCCCAACTGAAGGTGCTGTTGTGTTCTGTGAACAAAGTGGGGGGGTCAGAGGACGGGGACTGGGCTGAGGGGTCAGTGGACAGGGACTGGGCCCAGGGGTCAGTGCAGAGAAGGACTGGTCCCAGGGGTCAGTGGACAGGGCCTGGGCCGAGGGGTCAGAGGACAGGGCTTGGGCCCAGGGGTCAGAGGACGGGGACTGGGCCCAGGGGTCAGTGGAGAGAAGGACTGGGCCCAGGGGTCAGTGGACAGGGCCTGGGCCCAGGGGTCAATGGACAAGGACTGGGCCCAGGGGTCAGAGGACAGCGACTGGGCCCAGGGGTCAGTGGACAGGGCCTGGGCCCAGGGGTCAGAGGACAGGGCCTGGGCCCAGGGGTCAGAGGACGGGGACTGGGCCCGGGGTCAATGGAGAGAAGGACTGGGCCCAGGGGTCAGTGGACAGGGCCTGGGCCCAGGGGTCAGAGGACAGGGCCTGGGCCCAGGGGTCAGTGGACAGGGCCTGGGCCTAGGGGTCAGTGGACAGGGACTGGGCCCAGGGGTCAGTGGACAGGGCCTGGCCCAGGGGTCAGTGGACAGAGGCTGGGCCCAGGGGTCAGAGGACAGGGGCTAGGCCCAGGGGTCAGAGGACAGGGACTGGGCCCAGGGGTCAGAGGACAGGGACTGGGCCCAGGGGTCAGAGGACAGGGACTGGGCCCAGGGGTCAGTGGACAGGGACTGGGCCCAGGGGTCAGTGGACAGGGACTGGGCCCAGGGGTCATGTGATGAAATATTTCCATTCATCACTGCCTGTGACTGAGATCGGTTTCAGTGCCATTTCCCTTCCCCCAGACCTCATTGTATTGTGTACTGGAATGTGCTGTATTGTATACTGGAATGTGCTGTGTGTAGGGCTCCGCCCATAGCTGGCCCCGTTTGTAAGCTAGCTTCAGTCTAGCCACAGTCTCCAGAAGGACGACATCTCTCTCGCTTACGTGTTTCGTTCTAAGTTAATAAAAGCCTTGTTTTGTTCTGCTACCTTCGAGTCTCGGAATTATTGAGGCAGATCAGGTCAGTGGTCAGGGACTGGGCCCAGGGGTCAGAGGACAGGGCTTGGGCCCAGGGGTCAGAGGACGGGGACTGGGCCCAGGGGTCAGTGGAGAGAAGGACTGGGCCCAGGGGTCAGTGGACAGGGCCTGGGCCCAGGGGTCAATGGACAAGGACTGGGCCCAGGGGTCAGAGGACAGCGACTGGGCCCAGGGGTCAGTGGACAGGGCCTGGGCCCAGGGGTCAGAGGACAGGGCCTGGGCCCAGGGGTCAGAGGACAGGGCCTGGGCCCAGGGGTCAGAGGACGGGGACTGGGCCCAGGGGTCAGTGGAGAGAAGGACTGGGCCCAGGGGTCAGTGGACAGGGCCTGGGCCCAGGGGTCAATGGAGAGAAGGACTGGGCCCAGGGGTCAGTGGACAGGGCCTGGCCCAGGGGTCAGTGGACAGAGGCTGGGCCCAGGGGTCAGAGGACAGGGGCTAGGCCCAGGGGTCAGAGGACAGGGACTGGGCCCAGGGGTCAGAGGACAGGGACTGGGCCCAGGGGTCAGTGGACAGGGACTGGGCCCAGGGGTCAGTGGACAGGGACTGGGCCCAGGGGTCATGTGATGAAATATTTCCATTCATCACTGCCTGTGACTGAGATCGGTTTCAGTGCCATTTCCCTTCCCCCAGACCTCATTGTATTGTGTACTGGAATGTGCTGTATTGTATACTGGAATGTGCTGTGTGTAGGGCTCCGCCCATACCTGGCCCCGTTTGTAAGCTAGCTTCAGTCTAGCCACAGTCTCCAGAAGGACAACATCTCTCTCGCTTACGTGTTTCATTCTAAGTTAATAAAAGCCTTGTTTTGTTCTGCTACCTTCGAGTCTCGGAATTATTGAGGCACATCAGGTCAGTGGTCAGGGACTGGGCCCAGGGGTCAGTGGACAGGGCCTGGGCCCAAGGGTCAGTGGAGAGAAGGACTGGGCCCAGGGGTCAGTGGACAGGGCCTGGGCCCAGGGGTCAGTGTAGAGAAGGACTGGGCCCAGGGGTCAGTGGACAGGGCCTGGGCCCAGGGGTCAGTGGACAGGGCCTGGGCCCAGGGGTCAGTGGACAGGGCCTGGGCCCAGGGGTCAGTGGACAGGGCCTGGGCCCAGGGGTCAGTGGACAGGGCCTGGGCCCAGGGGTCAGTGGAGAGGGACTGGGCCCAGGGGTCAGTGGACTGGGCCTGGGCCCAGGGGTCAGTGGACAGGGCCTGGGCCCAGGGGTCAGTGGACAGGGGCTGGGCCCAGGGGTCAGTGGAGAGAAGGACTGGGCCCAGGGGTCAGAGGACAGGGACTGGGCCCAGGGGTCAGAGGACAGGGACTGGGCCCAGGGGTCAGAGGACAGGGACTGGGCCCAGGGGTCAGTGGACAGGGACTGGGCCCAGGGGTCAGAGGAAAGGGACTGGGCCCAGGGGTCAGTGGACAGGGACTGGGCCCAGGGGTCAGTGGACAGGGACTGGGCCCAGGGGTCAGTGGACAGGGCCTGGGCCCAGGGGTCAGTGGACAGGGCCTGGGCCCAGGGGTCAGTGGACAGGGACTGGGCCCAGGGGTCAGTGGACAGGGACTGGGCCCAGGGGTCAGTGGAGAGAAGGACTGGGCCCAGGGGTCAGTGGACAGGGACTGGGCCCAGGGGTCAGTGGACAGGGACTGGGCCCAGGGGTCAGTGGACAGGGCCTGGGCCCAGGGGTCAGTGTAGAGAAGGACTGGGCCCAGGGGTCAGTGGACAGGGACTGGGCCCAGGGGTCAGTGGACAGGGCCTGGGCCCAGGGGTCAGTGGACAGGGCCTGGGCCCAGGGGTCAGTGGACAGGGCCTGGGCCCAGGGGTCAGTGGACAGGGCCTGGGCCCAGGGGTCAGTGGAGAGGGACTGGGCCCAGGGGTCAGTGGACTGGGCCTGGGCCCAGGGGTCAGTGGACAGGGCCTGGGCCCAGGGGTCAGTGGACAGGGGCTGGGCCCAGGGGTCAGTGGAGAGAAGGACTGGGCCCAGGGGTCAGAGGACAGGGACTGGGCCCAGGGGTCAGAGGACAGGGACTGGGCCCAGGGGTCAGAGGACAGGGACTGGGCCCAGGGGTCAGTGGACAGGGACTGGGCCCAGGGGTCAGAGGAAAGGGACTGGGCCCAGGGGTCAGTGGACAGGGACTGGGCCCAGGGGTCAGTGGACAGGGACTGGGCCCAGGGGTCAGTGGACAGGGCCTGGGCCCAGGGGTCAGTGGACAGGGCCTGGGCCCAGGGGTCAGTGGACAGGGACTGGGCCCAGGGGTCAGTGGAGAGAAGGACTGGGCCCAGGGGTCAGTGGACAGGGACTGGGCCCAGGGGTCAGTGGACAGGGACTGGGCCCAGGGGTCAGTGGACAGGGACTGGGCCCAGGGGTCAGTGGAGAGGGACTAGGCACAGGGGTCAGTGGAGAGAATGACTGGGCCCAGGGGTCAGTGGACAGGGACTGGGCCCAGGGGTCAGTGGACAGGGACTGGGCCCAGGTGTCAGTGGACAGGGACTGGGCCCAGGGGTCAGTGGACAGGGACTGGGCCCAGGGGTCAGTGGACAGGGACTGGGCCCAGGGGTCAGTGGACAGGGACTGGGCCCAGGGGTCAGTGGACAGGGACTGGGCTCAGGGGTCAGTGGACAGGGACTGGGCCCAGGGGTCAGTGGAGAGGGACTAGGCACAGGGGTCAGTGGAGAGAAGGACTGGGCCCAGGGGTCAGTGGAGAGGGACTGGGCCCAGGGGTCAGTGGACAGGGGCTGGGCCCAGGGATCAGTGGAGAGAAGGACTGGGCCCAGGGGTCAGTGGAGAGGGACTGGGCCCAGGGGTCAGTGGACAGGGACTGGGCCCAGGGGTCAGTGGAGAGAAGGACTGGGCCCAGGGGTCAGTGGACAGGGACTGGGCCCAGGGGTCAGTGGACAGGGACTGGGCCCAGGGGTCAGTGGACAGGGACTGGGCCCAGGGGTCAGTGGACAGGGACTGGGCCCAGGGGTCAGTGGACAGGGACTGGGCCCAGGGGTCAGTGGAGAGGGACTAGGCACAGGGGTCAGTGGAGAGTGACTGGGCCCAGGGTTCAGTGGACAGGGCCTGGGCCCAGGGGTCAGTGGACAGGGACTGGGTCCAGGGGTCAGTGGACAGGGCCTGGGTCCAGGGGACAGTGGAGAGGGACGGTTTGCTCGCTCCGCCTCATTGTACCAGGAAACGAGCATCCTAAATCGGCCGATCCTTCATCGTCGCTGGGTCAAAATCCTGGAACTCACTCCCTAACAGCACCTTCACCAGATGGACTGCAGCGGTTCAAGAAGGCGGCTCACCACCACCTCCTCCAGGGCAACTAGGGATGGGCAATAAATGCCGGCCCTGCCAGTGACGCCCACATCCCATAAACGAATATTTAAAAAAAAGCCAGCCATCATTAGAGGGACTGCTGGAGGCCGCACAGGAGTGATCTTCCTGGCCCCATAAAAATATTCCATTCCGCTGCAGGCCTGTTTGAGGACTCCCTCCCACAGACCACTTCCCCAACCTGCTGACCAGCTGAGCGAGCGCCTGGCCGCTCTCCGCCCCTCACAGCTGGCGGGGTGCCCGTTTGACACCCAGTGCTGGGGTCTCAGCCTTAGGCCCAGTTTGGCGGTAGCTGGATTTCTCCCCTCTTGTGTCTACACTCACTGCCCGTCACTTGCCACTATAAATTCCCATGTCCACGTTGTAATGGAGAGTGCCCGTGTAGATTAGACAGACTGCCGCTGAACTCTGTCAAACACTGGCATTTTATTCAGACCAACATTGCAATAAGTTGAGCAGAAAGCCAAGGTGGCTCGTGTCTTGTGCTGGCGTGACTCAGCCTAAGCCAGGCAGGAAATGAGTGGTCAGGCAGCTGACGAGAAACTCAGTTACCGCAGCAATAATTGTTCTGCCCTCGCAACGCGATTCTATGCAGAGCTAGACAGATAGCGAACAACTCGATATCTTCCAATAAAATCACAAGGCTTGACTTTTCTTGTAACGCTTTACTGAACGATTCTTATTGTAAAACTGAAATACAACACAGAAATGGAAGGACACATTAGTATACAGACGCATAATTGATATGTATACACAAATTTAGGTACGCCTGGGCAACACGGTACATCTGGCAACGAATTACATTTAGCAAGCTGGAAGGCATTCTCTTTAAATTAGCCCTGTACATAGTGTATCAAATACGGCTGCTAGTTAACCAGCTAGACCAAGAAAGTTACAACTAAACATTTTCTACAACATGCAGTGTACGCTAATCATCTATAGCATTCTAAATACTCACAGACAAACAATTTCCAAGACTGAAGCATGGGGACAATACAACCGAGGAGCACCGTGGCGCAGGTCTTGTTCCGGCGGCAGCTCCACGAGGAATGAACTCGCAGTGCCGTGGGGAGCGTGGTGACCTCATCACGCTCGGGGTCGTGACGTCGTCGCGTTTGCCGGTAGTTGCGTCGCTGGCCGTTGGGGCCTAGGTCGGGAGCGGGAGCTGGAGGCCAGGCTGGGCCGGTGCTTGCCGCGGGAGCGGAGGATAGCGGCGCTCCCGGCGGCTGATCGATGCGGCCGAAGACGCTGGGCCGGGCTGTGCCGGCAGCCTTTCTGGAGAGCCGAGTCGGGCCGGCAGCCGCCTCACGCACGTCGCGTCGTACGTAACGTGACGTCAGCACGCTAAGGCGCGTCTTAAAGGGGCAATGGCCCTAAACGGTGAGTTAAAGGGGCAACGGCCCTAACAGGTAAGTTATACATATTTAAGTAGGTTATGTACATACAGTAAGGTTAAGTTAGAGGGAGAGACAGCACACTCCCCGCTTGGTACAATTCCATTTGTACCACTACAGATACAAAATAAACCTGGAGAAAACGTCCTTTGGCTGCCACACGCTCAGAGTCCGTTCTCTAGATTTCTTCGGAAAGGAGGACTACGATCTCTGAGACTGGCCTCAGAAACACCTTGACAGTCTCTTCCTTGACGATCTTCACCTCTACCTTGCGGACCCTCTTGTCCCTGCTCGGCAGAGTTTTGACGGCCAGTCCCACTGACCGTTCGTTTGTGTGCTTGGCTGTCTTTCAGCAAGACGACATCTCTCACTTTGACATTCGGCTTGTCTTCTGTCCATTTCCTACGGCTCTGTAGGGTGGGCAAATACTCTCCTCTCCATCTCTTCCAAAAAGTGTCTGCACGACACTGTACTTGCTTCCACTGCTTCCCGTGCAGCTCGGCCATGTCGAAGTTTCCAGAGGGAGCTGAAATAGCACTCATCTTTTGAGTCAGGAGCATCGCTGGGGTGGGGACTGCAGGCATGCCTGGGTCGGTGGACCCCGGCACCAGGGTTCTCCTGAGCGAGCAGAGGCGCCCCGCAGCCTGCTCCCCGCTACTCGGAAGACGGCGTCCAGGAGGGCGAAACGGCAGGGGTGCCGCCCAGCTGTGTCTATCGTCCTTGGACCTTTCAAGCACTGAGCATCCTAGGCCATCTGTGCTCACAGTGGGGCCTGCCTCTTCCTCACAGGCAGAGGAGGTTGACCTATGATGCTGCGTCATGTCGTCGTAGTCCTCCTTTGCCTGGATCCTGTTTGGGCATGGGCTGAGACAGGATGTGCGACTATTGCGCGACACGTTTGCTTTATAGACGCTGACATCCGCTGGTTTGTGGACTGTTCCCAGGCAAACTCCACCCACGAGGACCCATCCCAAGTCAAGCCGCTGCGCATAGGGAGCATCGTGGGGCCCGTTGATGTGCTCACGTACCTTGTGCACCCTTAAGATGTCTCTTCCCAAGAGTAGGAGGATTGGAGCATCCGGGTCCACAGCTGGAATCTTATTGGCAATTGGCTGTAGGTGGGGCTGATAGCGTGCGACCTCTGGGGAGGGGATTTCCGTCCTGTCCTCTGGCATCATGTCGCACTCAATCAAGGTGGGGAGGGGAAGCTGTAGTTTCCCATCCATGGACTCGATCATGAAGTTCCCGACTCTCCTACCCGTAGTATCTGTTGTCCCTGCACAGGTTTTTAGCGTGTACGGAGCGGTGCTGGCCTTGACGTCGAAGAGATTGAAGAATTCCGTCTTTGCTAGAGACTTGTTGCTTTGCTCGTCGAGCACTGCATACATTTTGATTGCCTTCTCCTTTCTCCCTGCAGGATATGCTTTAACCAAGCAGATTTTGGAGCATGAGCGTGGGCTGCTTGCATTTCCGCAAACCTCTGTACACTTGGAGGTGACTGAAGATGTGCTTTCGCTTTGCTCCCCGCTATCCTCTTTGTCAACCGCGGCGCTCTCGGTGGTTGACGGAGGAGGACCTGGATGCAGGGCTGCTATGTGTTTTTCGCTGTTGCACTCAAGGCACTTGATTGTCGCCTTGCAGTCTTTTGCCATGTGCGTAGTCGACCCACAACACCTGAAGCAGATGCGGTTCTCTTTCAGGTATGACGTGCGCTCATCAATGGGCTTGTCTCTAAAGCTTCGACACTTTTTGAGTGGGTGGGGCTTCTTGTGTATAGGACACTGACGATCTGGGTCATCCACTTCATTCCCAGCAGAACTGGATTGGTTGACTGAGGGTTCGGCTGGAACCTCTGTTTTGTGCACACTCACAGAGGCTTTGTTGCTGTCCTTTGTGGGTTTCTCTGTTCTCGAAGGAGCGTAACTGCTGGAGGTGGAGAAAGCGAAACTTGGATCATTCCTCACCCTTGCCTGTTGTTGGACAAACCTGGAGAAGAGCGAGAAGGGGGGAAATGCCACTCCATTTTCCTCCTTGTACTTGGATCCCTTAGCTATCCATTTCTCTTGAAGATTGTGGGGGAGCTTTTCCACTATTGGGTTTACCCCGCGAGCCGTATCCAAATACGAGAGGCCGGTCAGGTAACCTTCTCCCTTGGCACACTCCAGTTCGAGGAGAATGTCGCCCAGTTCTCTGAGCTCGACATTATCCTTGTTGGTTAGCTTCGGGAAGTCCTCAAGCTTCTTGAGCAGTGCGTGTTCGATGACTTCTGGTGTCCCATAACAGTCGTCGAGACGTTGCCAAACCAGGTCGAGGCCTGCTGTGGAATTGAGGACGTGCGCTGAGCGAATTCTCTTCGCCTGCCTTGATGACTCGGCTCCGAGCCACTTGATCATCAAGTCTAGTTCTTCTCTGGCTGACAGATTCAAGTCCTTGGTGGTACTCAGGAAGGATGCTCTCCATGACCAATAATTTTCAGGACGGTCATCGAATTCTAGGAGGCCTGAACTTAACAATTCTCGGCAAGTAAGGTACCTGGCGAAGTCTTGTGCGCCTTGCGGCTCGGGCGAGGACTGCTTAGCTGGATTGGCCGAGTGTTGTGGAGGTCTCTGCAGGTGAGTCTTACTCGTTTCTTCTCCTTTGAGCTCAGTGTCTCCGAAAACGGGCCGTTTGTTGCTGGGGTGAGTAGCTAGTTCTACGTCGAGATACCTGAATGTTTCCTTTGAGAACACTTTGGAGTGTTGTTGGACATACTCATTTGTACGTTGCACTGGACTGAGGGGCTGTTCCAGGTCATATGTTTCCTGGCTGGGCTCCCCGCGTTCGCTCTCCTCATCTTCTTCATAAGCTGCGGCTTCGGCTTTAGCGGCAGCGGCAGCTCTCTGGCTTTGGAGAATGTGGAGAATGGCAGCGAGATCAGCTCTCTGCTTTACAAGGTCGGCTTTCTGCTTCATCATACTAGCTTCGAGGTCAGCTCTCTGCTTCATCACACTAGCGTCGAGGTCGGCTCTCTGCTTCATGAGGTCAGCTTTTTCAGCGAAGGACAATTGCGCCTGGGTGGCCTTTGCCTTGGCACGTGCTTTGGCGGCTGTAGAAGCTGTCGATGACGACGGTCTGCTGGACCGCCGAGATGACCTAGAGGATACTTTAGAGAACTGTGACTTGGCGTCGTTTGCTGGGAGAGCTGTCGGTGACGACGGTCTGCTGGACCGCCGAGATGTTCTAGAGGCTGCTTTAGAGGACTGTGACTTGGCCTCGTTTGCTGGGAGAGGCTCATTCTTCTCGATTGGCTGGTCGACTTCCTCTAGAGTATATTGTTTTCCTGAGCGTAGACTCATGGTAGCTGAGTGGTATCTTCCTGTGCTTGAGCCCGCTGTGCTGCTGTCTTTTTACTGTTCTGCCCTCGCAACGCGATTCTATGCAGAGCTAGACAGATAGCGAACAACTCGATATCTTCCAATAAAATCACAAGGCTTGACTTTTCTTGTAACGCTTTACTGAACGATTCTAATTGTAAAACTGAAATACAACACAGAAATGGAAGCACACATTAGTATACAGGCGCATAACTGATATGTATACACAAATTTAGGTACGTCTGGGCAACACAGTACATCTGGCAACGAATTACATTTAGCAAGCTGGAAGGCATTCTCTTTAAATTAGCCCTGTACATAGTGTATCAAATACAGCTGCTGGTTAACCAGCTAGACAGAAAAAGTTACAACTAAACATTTTCTACAACATGCAGTGTACGCTAATCGTCTATAGCATTCTAAGTACTCACAGACAAACAATTTCCAAGACTGAAGCATGGGGACAATACAACCGAGGAGCACCGTGGCGCAGGTCTTGTTCCGGCGGCAGCTCCACGAGGAATGAACTTGCAGTGCCGTGGGGAGCGTGGTGACCTCATCACGCTCGGGGTCGTGACGTCGTCGCGTTTGCCGGTAGTTGCGTCGCTGGCCGTTGGGGCCTAGGTCGGGAGCGGGAGCTGGAGGCCAGGCTGGGCCGGTGCTTGCCGCGGGAGCGGAGGATAGCGGCGCTCCCGGCGGCTGATCGATGCGGCCGAAGACGCTGGGCCGGGCTGTGCCGGCAGCCTTTCTGGAGAGCCGAGTCGGGCCGGCAGCCGCCTCACGCACGTCGCGTCGTACGTGACGTGACGTCAGCACGCTAAGGCGCGTCTTAAAGGGGCAATGGCCCTAAACGGTGAGTTAAAGGGGCAACGGCCCTAACAGGTAAGTTATACATATTTAAGTAGGTTATGTACATACAGTAAGGTTAAGTTAGAGGGAGAGACAGCACAATAATAGTGCCTCAAATACTGTGGCATGGTCAGATCGTTAACTAAATAGCGCTCTGAATTTTACCTGTGAGATGGCTACTGAGTGACAGCATGAATCAGGAGCGTTAACAACAATGGCCCAGAAATTTGGGTCGGAGGCTTCCCGTGGGTGCAAGCCCCCGACCTGCACTTACCTAGCGCGCCGGCTGTTGAGCTGTGGGCCCGCGTGGAATTCCGATCCGGGGCCTGCTCCAACTGCCGGCGCGCAGTGCTTGCGTATCCCAGGGGCGCAGTTAGTTCGATGCGTCCCCTGGGATCACGTGGGCCATGGAGAGCCAATCGGAGCAGGGAATGCTTCATTCATAATTTTGACAGGAAGACCTGTCAAAACTATAAATACTATAAGCCCCAAAACATCACTAAATCTTCAAATAAATTTTTAAAAAACATCACATTTTAAAAATAACTATAAATTACATGAAATCACTATTTTATACAATAATTAATTTTTGAAAAAATTAATTATATTTTCTAACAGGGCTAAAAATAAACTTACCTTTTTTTAAAGTATTTAAAAATAATACACCTGTGGAAAAAATGTTTTAATTATAATTAATTCACCACTTACCTTGTTAAAAGCAGGCCTTGCGTCTGCTTTTTACAAGCATAGCTCTGGAGACTTACCCTCCCGGAGAAACCTGCAAAAAAAAGGTAAGTTCCAGGCGTACGCGCTGCCTCTCCGGCGCACGCGTTCAACCTGTGAACCCCTTCCTTTAAGAGAACGGAAGTTCCGGTTCCCCCGCAAGCGCAGTGCATGCATGAAACCGGCACTTTCGTTGGGCCTACGGGTGAGTACCCCGCGCGTACTCACCCGTGGAGACCCGAAGTTCTGGGCCGATAACTTGTGTTTATATCGTACCTTTAACGTATTAGAACATCCCAAGGTGCTTCATAGGGACGAAATCAAACAACATTTGCTGCTGAACAACATAAGGAGATGTTGGGGCAGATGACCAAGAGATGTTTAAAGTCGTGTTCGAAACTTGCTCAGCCAAGCCCAATGTTGGTGCCTCTTGCCCTCACGCAGTCACCTCCAGTATCTTAACCTGCTGGATTGATCCTGTAATCCTAAATATCTCTACTGTTATTGGGGTCTCCCATTCCTTGTTGCCGTGTTTTGTGGTTTGAGGCGGGAGCAGCCATTTTATAGAAGTCCCCCTTACATGACATCCCAAGGCCCCACTCCAATAAGATCGTGAGTAGGAGTGAAGGGCAGTGTGTCCCATTTAACGAGTAACAGACTTGTAGCAAAGGTCTGCTCCCAGACTACTGCTGACCGCTCACTACATCCTCATCCCCTCCAGGGGCTAAAGGGATCAACCTTTCTTCTTTCAGTACTGCAAAGACGTGTTTCTTCAAACTCGCTGAGCTGCTCGGCTGGTTGGAGAAGTGGCCAGGCACTTTCTCAACCTGCCCTGCCACCTTCAATGATTTGTGCACATATACCCCCAGGTCTCTCTGTTCCTGCACCCACTTTAGGATTGTACCCTTTAGTTTATATTGCCTCTCCTTGTTCTTCCTACCAAACTGTATCACTTGGCACTTTTCTGCGTTAAACTTCATCTGCCACGTGTCCGCCCATTCCACCAGCCTGTCTGTGTCTTCCTGAAGTCTATCACTCTCCTCCTCACTGTTCACTATACTTCAGAGTTTTGTGTCAGCCGCAAATTTTGAAATTATGCCCTGTACACCCACGTCCAAGTCATTAATATATATCAAGAAAAGCAATGGTCCTAGAACCGACCCCTGGGGAACACCACTGTGTACCTTCCTCCAGTCCAAAAAACAACCGTTCACCACTACTCTCTGTTTCCTGTCACTTAGCCAATTCCATATCCATGCTGCCACTGTCCCTTTTATTCCATGGGCTTCAACTTTGCTGGCAAGCCTATTATGTGGCACTTTATCAAATGTCTTTTGGAAATCCATGTACACCACGTCAACTGCATTGTCCTCATCAACCCTCTCTGTTACCTCATCATAATACTCGATCAAGTTGGTTAAACACGATTTGCCTTTAACAAATTCATGCTGGCTTTCCTTAATTAATCCACACTTGTCCAAATGACTGTTAATTTTGTCCCTGATTATCGTTTCTAAAAGCTTCCCCACTACCGAGGTTAAACTGACCGGCCTGTAGTTGCTGGGTTTATCCTTACACCCTTTTTTGAACAAGGGTGCATTTTGCAATTCTCCAGTCCACTGGCACCACCTCTGTACCTAAGGAGGATTGGAATATTATGGCCAGTACCTCCGCAATTTCTTCCTTCACTTCCCTCAGCATCCTAGGATGAATCCCATCCGGTCCTGGTGACTTATCTACTTTAAGTACAGCCAGCCTTTCTAGTACCTCCTCTTTATCAATTTTTATCCCATCCAGTATCTCCACTACCTCCTCTTTCACTATGACTTTGGCAGCATCTTCTTCCTTGGTAAAGACAGATGTAAAGTAGTCATAGAAACATAGAAGATAGGCACAGGAGTAGGCCATTCGGCCCCTCAAGCCTGCTCCGCCATTCAATGCGATAATGGCTGGTCAGTTAGCATCTCAGCCATACCCTCTACCTCCATGCGTAGGTTTCCATGTTGGTCCCTATTCAGCCCCACCCCTCCTCTTACTACCTGTTTATTGGCCCAGAACTTGGTGTCGGGGGCTTCCCGCGCGTGCAAGCCCCCGATCTGCACTCACCCTGCGCGCTGACATCTGAAGCCCGGGCCTGCTTGCATTTCCTGTCACAGGCCCGGTTCAGATGTCAGCGTGCAGTGCTTACCCGATCCAGCGGCGTAGTTAGTGCGATGTGCCGGCTGGGATCAGGTGAGCACTGTACAACCAATCAGGGGAGGGGAAACTTCATTCATGAGTTTGAGAGTAAGAACTGTCAAACTCATGAAAACTACGGGGGGCCAAAACACTATTTAAACTTTAAATAAAAATTTAAAAAACATCCCAATCATTAAATTAAGTATAAATAAGTTTAAAAAAATAATTTAAACAATAATTTTTTTTTTTGAAAAAAGTAATTTTTTTTAAAAAAGGGTCTAAAACTAAACTTACCTTATTGTAGATTCTTTAAAATAATAAACCTGTGGAAAAAAAATTCTAAATTACACTAAAACACCACTTACCTGTAAAAATAAATACTTATGTGTGCTTTTTACAAGCGTAAAGATCGGAGGCCTTTACACATGCGCAAATCCCCCAAAACAGAGGAAATCCAAGACGCACGCGCTGCCCCCTACAGCGCACGCGCTAGCCTCTTCACCTCTTGGGTTAGAGGAGAGGAAATGCCGGTTTTCAGTGCATGCGCTGTGCATGCTGAAAACCGGCATTTCCTCCGGCCAGACATGTGAGTACCCCTTCCGTACTCACGCGTTTGGGGAGGAATTACTGCCCCATTATTTATATCCCTATAGAAGACTTTTGGATTGCCTTTTATGTTAGCTGCCAATCTATTCTCGTACTCCCTCTTTTCCCCTCTTATTTCCGTTTTCACTTCCCCTCTGAACTTTCTGTATTTAGCCTGATTGTCAGATGTATTCTCAGCCTGACATCTGTCATACAGGCTCTTTTTCTGCTTCATCTTACTTTCTATCTCTTTCGTCATCCAGGGAGCTCTGGCTTTGGTTGCCTTACCTTTCCCCCTCGAGGGAATCTACCTCGACTGTACCCGAACCATCTCCTCTTTAAAGGCAGCCTATTGTTCAATTATAGTTTTGCCTGCCAATCTTTGATTCCAATTTACCCGGGCCAGATCCGTTCTCAACCCACTGAAATTGGCCCTCCCACAGTTAAGTATTTTGACTCTAGATTGCTCCCTGTCCTTTTCCACAGCTAACCTAAGCCTTATGATATTATGATCACTGTTCCCTAAATGTTCCCCCACTGAAACTTGATCCACCTGACCCACCTCATTCCCCAGAATCAGATCCAGCAATGCCTCCTTCCTCGTTGGTCTGGAAATGTACTGATCAAGAAAGTTCTCCTGAACACACTTCAGAAATTCTTCCCCCTCTCTGCCCCTTACACTATTACTATCCCAGTCTATATTAGGATAATTGAAGTCCCCCATTATCACTCCTCTATAGTTCTTGCAACTCTCTGTAATTTCCCTGCAAATTTGCTCCTCTATAGCCTTCCCACTAGTTGGTGGTCTATAGAATACACCTAGTAGTGTAATGGCACCTCTATTGTTTCTCAACTCTAACCAAACAGTTTCTGTCCTTGACCCCTCCAGGACATCCTCCCTCTCCAGCACTGTAACATTCTCCTTAATCAATACTGCCACCCCACCTCCTTACTTTCCTTCCCTATCTTTCCTTTCCCAATCTCTCTCCTCCCCCCCTGTACAGCTGCACCGCCCGTGGTGCCATGGACTTGGCTCTGGCTGCACTCCCCTGTAAGGTTCGCAAAAATTTTGGAAAATTTCTATAGCCCCCGAAGATTATTTTTGATTAAAGAAAACCTGGGTGGAATATACCTTATAAACCCAGAGCATTAAAAATGGTTGTCAGGCCTCGTGGCAGAAGACAAAGACAACCTGCCTATATATCTCCCATCCCTGGCTGACAAAGGATTTGAAAAAAACACCAGCCTGGCTGAAGTACTTGAGGTACTTAAAACTGTCAATCAACTGCGGTCTAGGAAGTTCAACAGAGGAACAAAAGGATTGTTTGTTTACACGAGCTCTCTACAATGTTGACTCAAGGGCTTAAGCACTTGAAGCCGTCAATCAGTTGCGGTTGGGCGGTGACCGCAGGACAATGGATTGTTTACAAAGCACTTGAGTGCTGTTGACTGAACACTTAGGATTTGTTTGTCCAGCACTTGAGATATCGGTGGGACATTTTAAACTGAGCTCAAACCAGTTTAAACAAATGGGGAACACATTCAAACCCATTACAGACAATGGGGACAGTTTGACCCCTTTTGTATAGCCCAGATACATCCGGATTTGGGCGCGAAGATAACGGCTCCCAATGGGGTATAAAGATAGCCCCTCAGGAAGCCATTCTCTCTCTCTCTGCTGCCTTGCCTCTGATGCCCTGCCTACAAGAAGAACAGCTCAGCAAATCACCCAAAGAAGTGGAATACCAGCAGTTATTTTTGAATTACTGGGGTATCTCTACTTTGGGGCGGTGAAGAATACAGACTGCAGGGGCATGGAGCAGGCGTTCACTGGTGAGCATAAAACTTTCTGGCCCATTACAAGGCAACCTAGATAGGTATTAGGGGTGGGAATTAAAGGGGAATTTTGTTGAATTGTAATTTTAGTCAATTTTCCCTTGATGTGTCCGTTCTCCTCCCCATTAAGTAAAAGTGCTGTATTAAGCAAAGGTGTGCTGTATTAAGCAAAAGTGTGCTGTATTCATCATTATTTTCAATGTATTCTTTATTTCAATAAATACTGGTCTTCTTTGCACCCAACCATGAGTCTCGTTTTGTCTATATTGCTACTGAATAAGTCTGGCGGTCAGAACCAGAAAGGGGAGCAATTCAAAACCACACGGGGCCTGGAGCAGCTCAGATACTTCTGACTGGCCAGAGGCAATAACCCCACTTCCCCCCCCCTTATTTCTACACCTCAGCAGAACCATTGCCCTCACCTACTGGTTGGAGAGTGAGATGCACTCAGGGGACTCCTGCACTACCTCCTTGTCTGTCTGGCGGTCACCCATTCCATCTCTGCTTGCACACTCTTACGCTGTGGGGTGGCCACCTCCTGAAATGTGCTATCCACGGCTCTCAGCCTCGCCGATGCACTGCAGTGACTCCAGCTGCTACTTGGAGCTCGAGCTCCTCCAGCTGACGACACTTCCTGCACATGTGGTTGTCCAGGACATGGGAAGCGTCCTGGATTTCCCACATGGCACAGGATGTGCACTCCTTGGGGCTGAGGTGCCCTGCCATGCCTCTACTTAACAGGATATTTACTAACTTAGCAGAAATAAACTTAAAACTTAAAAAAACACTCACCAGTTACTCACCAATCAGCTCTTTCCCCTGTGCTGACGTCACTTTAGGTTTTTTACTCTGATGTCACTCTTTCAAATTCTGCCTGTGTTGAGTTGCTCCCAGCTCCGTTCTCGTTCCGCTCTCCCTACGCTCCGCTCCGTTCTCGTTCCGCTCTGCCTCTGCTCCGCTCTCGCTCTGCTCCGCTCTCCCTCCGCTCCGCTCTCCCTCCGCTCCGCTCTGTTCTCGTTCCGCTCTCCCTCTGCTCCTTCTGGTCCTAAGGATAAAGCAAAAGCCTATCATTGGATGCAAAATTTTGCCACGCAAAAGATTACTGATCAAGATAAAAAATCATGGGATTGGGGGTAATATACTGGCATGGGTGGAAGATTGGCTATCTAACAGAAAACAAAGAGTTGGGATAAATGGTTCGTTCTCGGGCTGGCAATCAGTAACTAGTGGTGTTCCACAGGGGTCAGTGCTGGGACCCCAACTCTTTACAATCTATATTAACAATTTGGAGGAAGGGACCAAGTGCAACATATCCAAGTTTGCCAACGATACAAAGATGGGAGGGAAAGCAGTGAGCGAGAAGGACATAAAAAACCTGCAAAAGGACATAGACAGGCTAAGTGAGTGGGCAGAGATTTGGCAGATGGAATATAATATTAGAAAGTGTGAGGTTATGCACTTTGGCAGAAAAAATCAAAGAGCAAGTTATTATCTAAATGGAGAGAAACTGCAAAGTGCTACAGTATAAAGGGATCTGGGGGTCCTGGTGCATGAAACACAAAAAGTTAGTATGCAGGTGCAGCAGGTGATCAGGAAGGCCAATGGAATCTTGGCTTTTATTGCAAGGGGGATGGAGTATAAATGCAGGGAAGTCTTGCTGCAGTTATACAGGGTATTGCTGAGGCCACACCTGGAATACTGCGTGCAGTTTTGGTTTCCATATTTAAGAAAAGATATACTTGCTCTCGAGGCGGTTCAGAGAAGGTTCACTCGGTTGATTCCGGAGATGAGGGGGTTGACGTATGAGGAAAGGTTGAGTAGGTTGGGACTCTACTCATTGGAGTTCAGAAGAATGAGAGGCGATCTTATCGAAACATATAAGATTGTGAGGGGGCTTGATCGGGTGGATGCGGTGAGGATGTTTCCACTGATGGGTGAGACTAGAACTAGGGGGCATAATCTTAGAATAAGGGGCTGCCCTTTCAAAACTGAGATGAGGAGAAACTTCTTCACTCAGAGGGTAGTAAATCTATGGAATTTGCTACCCCAGAGAGCTGTGGAAGCTGCAACATTAAATAAATTTAAATCGGAGATAGACAGTTTCCGAGCAGATAAGGGAATTAGGGGTTACGGGGAGAGGGCAGGGAAGTGGACGTGAGTCTAGATTCAGATCAGCCATGATCCTATTGAATGGCGGAGCAGGCCCGAGGGGCCGTATGGCCTACTCCTGCTCCTACTTCTTATGTTCTTATGTTCTTATGTAGGTGCCCCCTGCTCTCATTACACACTTTCTTATTTCTGTTTTTTTGATAGCTTTGTAGTCGATGCTTGTGTTTCGGGATTTTTAACTGTTTAACCAAAGAGGAATTTTATATTAGGATGTTGCTATTACATTAAATTCAGTTCAACAAAGATTACATGCATAATATACAGCATCTTGTGATGTGAATAAGGAATTAGGCCCAGTAAACGCACCTATCAAGGAAGATGTTTGCGTACCACATCAGCTTGAAACAATGAGATTCACTAAAAAGCCCCAGAGAGGACATTGGGCACAATACGTTGGGATATCCTTTTTCATGTTGTTCGTGAAGTTCATACTCAGCTGATTTGACTGGAAACTCAACTGGCCAGAGACCCGAGGGTGGGTCAGAGGTCAAGCCTTTGGCTTTTGGTCCAGCTCAGTAAGGGCACACGATCTGCTGAGATCTGGGAAGGGATTGGCCAGAGGGAAAGCTCTCTCCTTCAGTGTAGCACCAACTAGATTCAGGGAGAGCACGAGTCAGGAACATGTGTTTAGCCTACTAATAGCGTGCTGTGTTATTTTCTGTCAGTGTCCTAACTCGCACCAAGTCCCGTTCGCCCATCACCCCTGTGCTCGCTGACCTACATTGGCTCCCGGTTAAGCAACGCCTCGATTTCAAAATTCTCATCCTCGTTTCCAAATCCCTCCATGGCCTTGCCCCTCCCTATCTCTGTAATCTCCTTCAGCCCCACGACCCCCCGAGATATCTGCGCTCCTCAAATTCTGTCCTCTTGAGCATCCCTGATTATAATCGCTCCACCATTGGCGGCCATGCCTTCTGTTGCCTGGGTCCTAAGCTCTGAAATTCCCTCCCTAAACCTCTCCGCCTCGCTACCTCTCTCACCTCCTTTAAGATGCTCCTTAAAACCTACCTCATTGACCAAGCTTTTGGTCACCTGTCCTAATTTCTCCTTATGTGACTCGGTGTCAAATTTATTGTCTTAAAATACTCCTGTGCAGCGCCTTGCGACATTTTATTACATTAAAGGCACTATATGAATACAAGTTGTTGTTGTTACAAGGAGTTATACAAAGTTAGCAAATTCACTATAATCGTTACTCCATTTGTTCACAGTTGTATAAAAATAAATAACCTTGTTGATATATCATTGGCTTTGTCTCACTGGGGTGTCGGTCAGTCTGCCTTTCAGAAGATGGAACATGTGCAAGATTGCAGTGTTCAGTTCACACAACAAGGGTTAATTGTTACACTGTCTGGGTCACACTTCTGCATAACTAGGCAAAGGTAAACTCATAATCGTAGGGGCATGGGCTGAGAAATTCAATTGTGGCCGAGATCGGGCACGCGGGGTAAGTCTGCGCACTGTCCACAGCTGTTCATATTGTCCTAGTCTACACGTTATATTCAAGCTCGCACCTCATGAAAATGATTCAGGCACGCCTGTATGGGGCAGGCAGGAAATCGGGCATCTCTGACACCACTTAAAGGAAGCCTTATCGGGAAAAGCACTGTGGCTGCAGACATGAGGAACCCTTTACAAAGGGCTCAAAGGGCTGCGAGAGATGCAGGCAGGGCACCCAGGTTCTCCGGTGTTGCACTGGAGGCACTAGTCCAGGCAGTGGGCAGGAGGAGGGAGATCATGTTCCCCCACAGGGGGCAGAATCCCTACAGGCAACATCTCCACCATCATTGAGATCAGTGAGGAGATCATTGCCAGGGGCTTAGTTCCCAGGGCATGGCTACAATGCCAAAAGAAGTTCAATTGACAAGGTAATCCCGCTCTCTTACTCTCTGCTCACACCCCCACCACCTCCAGCCTCACTACTCACAATACTCCCCGCCCCACTTCATTCCCTCTCCTACCGTCACTGCACCACACTTCTCTACACCTGCTTCTCCCCACACTCACCAGAATTATAACCCTCGCCCACACGACACATCTGATGCATTGCATACCAGCCATTCCACCACCACTGATGCTGAAAATGTGGAGGTCCGCCTCCCACTTTGGGAAGAGGAGGCCAGCCTTCCTGAAGATGCACCATCACTCTATCTAACCCTCGCAAGCACCAACCCGGAGACTGTCACCAGGCCCAGGGCTGCTCGAGGTCTCTCGCCACGGTTACTATTAAATCCATGTGTTAATGGAGACACGGAATGCAGGAGTTGGTTAAACAAGTCTTTACTGAATGGAGACAATCTGGAAACTGAAACTACAGAAGCCTGCCAGGGCCTTTTATACAGGGGTGGTCACTGCCGGTACTGCAGTCTGAGACCAGTTATTCCCTTAAAGGGACATACACAACAATTCCTCCCCTTTTAGATAAACAGTACATAACATTCATTTAACAACTAAATAATAACTAATTACAATTACAATTACGGTTGCTAGATACATTAGTTGAAATTAAGCAATTATAAGTTCAGTCTTTGAGGAGGCTTCCTGATTCTGTCTGGATAATGCCTCTTTGGAATATCAGGTTCTTCTGGCAAGGTTGAGTCGGGATCAATGTCGTTCTTTGGTTCGTCTGCTTCCAATATCACCGATTCTGCGGTAGATGCAATTGGTACTTCGGTTTCATCGCCAGGTGTATCAGATCGTGGTGTGGAGTTGAGGTTTTCCAGTGACTCTAGAATCTGGTCAGCATGTCGTCTAACAATGCTTTCTCCAACGTCCATAGTATACATTAGAGGTCCTTGCCGTGTACAGATCGTTCCTGGCTGCCATTTCTCTGTGCGGTAGTCCCGGGCCAAAACTGGTTGACCTATCTTAAAACTCCTGGTCGGCCTTTCATTCATATTCTGAAACTGCCTGTTCTCCACATCTCTTCTGACGTTTGGCTTAACCAAATCCAAGCGGCATCATAGTCTTCGATTGAAGAACATCATGGCTGGAGTTTGGTTGGTAACCGCATGTGTCGCATTCCGGTAGGCAAACAAGAAGTTATCCACCTTGTGTTGAAGGGGTATATCTTCATTACACATTGCCTTGATAGCCTTCTTGAATGTTTGAACAAACCTCTTGGCCAATCCATTAGTGGCTGGATGATATGGGGCGGATGTGTAATGCTTAACACCATTGTTCTTTAAGAACCTCCGGAACTCTTCAGGCACAAACTGTGGTCCATTGTCAGAGCAAATCTGTTCAGGCAGCCCATTCCTGGTGAATATGGTTCGTAAGACTGTGATAGTTTTTCTGTGGTGGTTGAGGACATTTTGATTACCTCTGGCCACTTTGAATGTGCATCCACCGCAATTAAAAACATCGAGTCCATAAAGGGACCAGCAAAATCAATGTGCACCCTTTGCCATGGAGATGAGGGCCACTCCCATGGATGTAGAGGGGCTTGTGGTGGGGCGTTTTGGACCTTCTGGCATCCTGTACAGCTCTTGGTCATCTCTTCGATTTCTCTATCGATTCCCGGCCACCACACAAACGCTCTGGCTAAGTTCTTCATTTTTACCCCTCCCAGATGACCTTCATGAAGCTCATTGAGCACTCTATTCTTCAATTTGGGTGGAATTACTACTCTGGTTCCACACATCAAGGTTCCTCTGCACACTGACAGCTGTTCTCTTCTCGGCGAGAATACTGGCAGCAGTGGTTCGCCATGTGCTGGCCATACCTTCACCGTTAAATCATAGACCCAGGAGAGTGTCGGGTCATTTCGTGTTTCCTTTTCTATGTTTGCATTCATCACAGGGAGACATTCGACAATAGTCGAGTGGAATAACTCCACTGGATCCACTGCCAGTTCTTCATCCACCGTCGGCAAAGGTAGGCGCGACAATCCATCAGCATTCCCATGCTGTTTAGTTCCTTTGTACTCAATGTCATATTGGTGTGCCCCTAGGAAAAGGGACCACCTCTGTAGCCGTTGTGCCGTCATTATCGGTATGCCCTTCTGAGGGTTGAAAATGGAGACGAGAGGTTGATGATCAGTTAGTAGAGTAAATTTCTGACCGTGCAGGTAGTGATTGAACTTCTTCACCCCCCACACCAGGCTGAGGGCCTCTCTGCCAATCTGGGCGTAGTTACGCTCGGCTGAGGTTAACGAGCATGACGCAAAAGCTATCGGCCTCTCAGAACCATCAAGGAATTTATGTGACAGTACCGCCCCAATGCCATAGGGAGACGCATCGCACGCCAGTCTTATCGGTAGTGATGGGTTGTAGTGAGCCAATACTTCTCTTGAAGTGATTAGGTCCTTACTCTTCTGAAAGGCCCGCTTACATTCATTGCTCCATTTCCATGCTACTCCCATTCGTAGTAGGGCGTTCAGTGGATGCAGAATTGTGGACAAATTCGGCAAAAACTTATGGTAGTAATTCACCAATCCGAGGAATGACCTCAGTTGTGACACATTTTCAGGCGCTGGAGCCTTAACTACCGCTTCAATTTTGTCAGGGGACTTATGCAACCCCTCTTCATCAATCACGTGGCCACAATACGATATCTGTTTCTTAAAAAACTCGCACTTGGGGCGATTGGCTCGTAGCCCATGTTCACGTAGTCTAGTGAGCACCTGCTCTAGGTTGGCAAGGTGTTCACTGTCATCTTCACCTGTCACTAGGATGTCGTCCAAGTAACACTGAGTCCTCGGAATCCCTTGCAGGACTTGTTCCATCACTCTTTGCCATATCGCCGGAGCTGATGCTACTCCGAATGCCAGTCGATTATACCGGTAAAGACCTTTGTGAGTGTTTATCGTGAGATACTTCCTAGAGGATTCTTCAACCTCCATCTGCAAATATACTTGCGCTAGGTCAATTTTTGTAAAACGCTTCCCTCCGGATAGTGAGGCGAAGATATCTTCTATCCTTGGAAGAGGATATTGTACTGTGTGAAGGACTGGGTTCACTGTCACCTTGAAGTCCCCACAGATGCGAACCTTCCTTGGCTCCTCAGACTTATTGTTTAACGTTTTCTTCATGACAGGAACGATGGGTGTCGCCCACTCGCTCCAGTCTACCTTAGATAACACGCCTGCATTCTCCAGATTCTCCAGCTCTGCCTCGACGGCTGGGCGAATTGCATATGGTACCGGTCTTGCTTTGAAAAACTTGGGAATTGCATTCGCCTCTATTTTTATCGAGGCGGTTACACCTTTAAGAGTGCCCAGTTCTTGCTAAAATACCTCTTTGGCGTCAGCTAAGATTGTTGACAATCGTCCAGGAGTGACGTTGTCATCCTTATTACCAGCCACCGTCAGTGCCTGAATGGAGTGCCAGTCTTAACTTATCTTTCTGATCCATTCATGTCCCAATAACGGTGGTCCACCATCTTGCAGAATGTAGAGATACAATTTCCGTATTTTCTTGCCGTTGTATTCGACAGGCACCCTTATTTTTCCTCTGGGGTATACTTTTTGTCCCGTATATGTCCTCAAGACAATGGATGTCTCTCTCAAGGGCATGTGTGAGAATAGCCGCTCGTAGTCTCGTCGATTCATGACGGTTAGAACTGATCCTGTATCCAATTCCATTTTGACTTGAGGCCCTGCTATCGTGAGGGTGACCCAAATGGTTCATTGATCCTCTTTTGCGATTATGTTGTGAAGTTTGAGACAGCTTAGTCTCTTGTTCCCGGATTCACTATCGCTCATCTGGTCTTCGGAACTACTGTCCGTCATCTTTTGTACTTTCCTGTACGGTTCCTTAGTAGCCTTTTTATTGTCATTGGTTTTCTTCTCAGACCTGCAAACTCGTGCAATGTGTCCCATCTTTCCGCATTGCCTGCATATTTTGTCCTTGGACCAGCAGTCCTTCTGGTCATGGTTTGTTCTGCCGCAGCGATAACATTTTGCAAATCCCCGTGTCATTTCGTGGGTGCCGTATTCCTGTGGCTTTTGTTGTATTTCCGCAGCTCCCCTTGCTGCTGCTTCGTACGATACTGCCATGCTGAAAGCCTTATCTAGCGTCAGCTCTTTCTCTGAGAGTAACCTCTTCTGGGTTCCTTCACTCAGGAGTCCTCAGACAAATTTGTCCCGTAAGGTATCTGCCAGTCCTGCTTCGAACTGGCAGTGCTTTGATAGCTTGCGTAGTTCTGTAAGGTAATCAGCATTGCTCTCATTTTTATGCTGATTTCTCCTGTGGAATTTAAATCTTTCTGCTATCAGCAGCGGTGTAGGATTTAGGTGTTCCTGTAGGATAGCAACAATTTCATTAAAACTCTTCGCCTTCGGTTTGGCTGGAGTAATCAGGTTCCGCAATAGGCCGTACGTTCTTGCGCCCATTAAATTTAGCAATACCGATGCCTTTTTCCCCTCGGCTATTTCGTTTGCCTCGCAATATACCTCGACTCTTTCCACATACGTGGTCCAGTCTTCTATTGCATTATCGAAGGCAGTGATATCGCCAGTCTTTGGCATCTTGAAAATCTAAGATGGCGTCTCCCGCGCTTTTCCTTCATCCCCGATGGATCAAAATGGCGCCTCCCGCGCTTTTCCTTCTTACCCGCCGAGTTAAGATAGCGCCTCCCGCGCTTTCCCACCGCTGCCGCTGCTGTCAACGCCGCTCTCCTCGGTATTTTTATTTTTAACTGTTCCTGTCGTGGAGCGGACCCTCTGGGACACTTCCCTCCCTCTTCTTAGGTCCGAACGCTGCCCGGCTGCGAAGCACCGGCCGCGCCCTGTGTGCTCCACCCTCTCTCTCTCTCTTTGCTTCCCGACTCGCTGCCCGGCCCCGTTGCAGAGCCACCCGATCGAGCTCTAGCCCGCCGCAGCCCAGGAAGGATCGGTGCACTACCTGCCACCAGCCCGATTAGCTGGGAAACCACAGACTGGGGAACTAAGCCTGGCTCTTGACAGTCTCCCCTGCAAGTTTTCAATCCGATGATTTGGAGGGCGGTTGCCCACGGTCGACGCCCGTTTCTCGAGTTTCTTTGGATTATTGTTTTTTTCTTTTCTGGCTTCAACCTCCAATAACATCGTCTGAGGAGCTGCCGAGTTGCAGGTAAGTTCGTTTCTTACTCGTTGCCAGTATTAAATCCGTGTGTTAATGGGGACATGGAATGCAGGAGTTGGTTTAACAAGTCTTTACTGAATGGAGACAATCTGGAAACTGAAACTACAGAAGCCTGCCAGGGCCTTTTATACAGGGATGGTCACTGCCGGTACTGCAGTCTGAGACCAGTTATTCCCTTAATGGGACATACACAACAGTTACCAGAAGGGTCTTCAATGGAGGCTCAGCAGCCTCCCACCTCCCAAACTGTAGGCACCAGGGAAACACAACATAGGAGCACCAGGACAGGGAAAGGAGCACACAAGACAGGCACTAATGGCTTGCACAAGGCTGATTCATCATTATTTATGTCAACAAATTGATACAAATTGAATTGAGTTGTTGGATAAATTAGTTTCTTTGTTCTGCATTTCATATATCACACGTGAGGTCATTTGGGTTTAGTTTTCGCTGAAAAACTGAATTTTTTAAATTTTTTATTCATTGATGGGATGTGGGCGTCGCTGGCTAGGCCTGCATTTAGTGCCCATCCCTAATTGCCCTTGAGAAGATGGTGGTGAGCCGCCTTCTTGAACCGCTGCAGTCCATATGGTGTAGGTACACCCACAATGCTGTTAGGAAGGGAGTTCCAGGATTTTGGCCCAGCGACAGTGAAGGAACGGCGATACAGGCCCAGGTCAGGATGGTGTGTGGCTTGGAGGGGAACTTGTAGGTGGTGATGTTCCCATGCGTCTGCTGCCCTTGTCCTTCTAAGTGGTAGAGGTCGCGGGTTTGGAAGGTGCTGTTGAAGGAGCTTTGGCGAGTTGCTGCAGTGCATCTTGTAGATGGTACACACTGCAGCCACAGTGCGCCGGTGGTGGAGGGAGTGAATGTTGAAGGTGGTGGATGGAGTGCCAATCAAGCGGGTTGCTTTATCCTGAATGGTGTCGAGCTTCTTGAGTGTTGTTGGAGCTGCACTCATCCAGGCAAGTGGAGAGTATTCCATCACACTCCTGACTTGTGCCTTGTAGATGGTGGAAAGGCTTTGGGGAGTCAGGAGGTGAGACACTCGCCGCAGAATTCCCAGCCTCTGGCCTGCTCTTGTAGCCACAGTATTTATATGGCTGGTCCAGTTCAGTTTCTGATCAATGGTAACCCCCAGGATGTTGATAGTGGGGGATTCAGCGATGGTAATGCCATTGAATGTCAAGGGGAGATGGTTAGAGTCTCGCTTGTTGGAGATGGTCATTGCCTGGCACTTGACTGGTGCGAATGTTACTTGCCACTTGTCAGCCCAAGTCTGAATGTTGTCCAGGTCTTGCTGCATATGGATACGGACTTCGTCAGTATCTGACGAGTCTCGAATGGTGCTGAACAGTGTGCAATCATCAGCGAACATCCCCACTTCTGACCTTATGATGGAGGGAATGACATTGATGAAACAGCTGAAGATGGTTGGGCCTAGGACACTGCCCTGAGGAACTCCTGCAGTGATGTCATGTGATTGAGATGAATGACCTCCAACAACCACAGCCAACTTCCTTTGTGCTAGGTATGATTCCAACCAATGGAGAGTTTTCCCCTTGATTCCCATTGACTTCAGTTTTGCTAGGGCTCCTTGATGCCACACTCGATCAAATGCTGCCTTGATGTCAAGGGCAGTTACTCTCACCTCACCTCTTGAGTTCAGCTCTTTTGTCCATGTTTGGACCAAGGCTGTAATGAGGTCAGGAGCTGAGTGGCCCTGGCGGAACCCAAACTGGGCGTCAGTTAGTAGGTTATTGCTGAGTAAGTGCCGCTTGATAGCACTGTCGACGACACCTTCCATCACTTTGCTGATGATTGAGAGTAGACTGATGGGACGGTAATTGGCCGGGTCGGATTTGTCCTGCTTTTTGTAGACAGGACATACTTGGGCAATTTTCCACATTGCCGGGTAGATGCCAGTGTTGTAGCTGTACTGGAACAGCTTGGCTCGGGGCGCAGCTAGTTCTGGAGCACAAGTCTTCAGTACTATTGCCGGAATGTTGCCAGGGCCCATAGCCTTTGCAGTATCCAGTGTCTTCAGCCGTTTCTTGACATCACGTGGAGTGAATTGAATGGGCTGAAGACTGGCATCTGTGATGCTGGGGACCTCAGGAGGAGGCCGAGATGGATCATCAACTCGGCACTTCTGGCTGAAGATAGTTGCAAATGCTTCAGCCTTGTCTTTTGCACTCATGTGCTGGGCTCCACCATCATTGAGGATGGGGATATATTTGGAGCTTCCTCCTCCTGTTAACTGTTTAATTGTCCACCACCACTCACGACTGGATGTGGCAGGACTGCAGAGCTTTGATTTGATCCGATGGTTGTGAGATCGCTTAGCTCTGTCTATCGCATGTTGCTTCCGTTGTTTGGCATGCAAGTAGTCCTGTGTTGTAGCCTCATCAGGTTGACACCTCATTTTTCGGTATGCCTGGTGCTGTTCCCGGCATGCTCTCCTGCACTCTTCGTTAAACCAGGGTTGATCTCCTGGCTTGATGGTAATGGTAGAGTGAGGGATATGCCGGTCCATGAGGTTACAGATTGTCGTTGAATACAATTCTGCTGCTGCTGATGGCCCACAGCGCATCATGGAGGCCCTGTTTTGATTTGCCAGATCTGTTCAAAATCTGTCCCATTTAGCGCAGTGGTAGTGCCACACAACACGGTGGAGGGTATCCTCAACATGAAGACGGGACTTCGTCTCCACAAGGACTGTGCGGTGGTCACTTCCCACCAATGCTGTCATGGACAGATGCATCTGCAACAGGTAGATTGGTGAGGACGAGATCAAGTAGGTTTTTCCCTCTTGTTGGTTCCCTCACCACCTGTCGCAGACCCAGTCTGGCAGCTATGTCCTTTAGGACTCGGCCAGCTCGGTCAGTTGTGGTGCTACCGAGCCACTCTTGGTGATGGACATTTTGTGCCCTTGCTACTCTCAGTGCTCCTTCCAATTGGTGTTCAACATGAAGGAGTACTGACTCATCAGCTGAGGGAGGGCGGTAGGTGGTAATTAGCAGGAGGTTTCCTTGCCCATGTTTGACTTGATGCCATGAGACCTCATGGGGTCCTGAGTCAATGTTGAGGACTCCCAGGGCTACTCCTTCCCGACTGTATACCACGGTGCCACCACCTCTGGTGGGTCTGTCCTGCCGGTGGGACAGGACACACCCAGGGATGGTGATGGTGGTGTCTGGGACATTGGTTGTAAGGTATGGTTTGGTAATTATGACTATGTCAGGCTGTTGCTTGACTAGTCTGTGGGACAGCTCTCCCAATTTTGGCACAAGCTGAATCCAAACTCAAAGCATGAATAGAAATCCAATGTTATAAGGAATTTAACTGAAGTTGTTAGGCTTGAAGCAGTGGTCTGGGTCACAGGCCTTTCCTCAGGGCCGTGTTGTAGGTGTTGTGACAGGTTGTACATCTCCTTCTGATAGCATTTGGGGCTGGGTCTCAGAGTTTAATTATCATGGAATCTGACCTGAGATTATTCCCCTTCTTAAGGAGGTTGGGCTTTGGGGAGACTCCATGATGTGCAAGGGCCGGGGGGGGTGGGGGGGGAGATGGTGGGCCGGGTAACTTTGCACGTCTCGCTGTGTTTCTCCAGGAGCAGGGTTGCTGTGACTGGGCAGGTAGGTGATGGATGTCTCCGGTATCTCAGGGTCGACGGTCAGACCTAGGCTCCGTGTCTGAACTGCCCTCCACCCTGTGTGAGGTGCTAAACCACAGTAAACCTTTAGGAGAGGAACTTGTCGTTAGCTATTGAGGAGCTCTGTGACAAGGAGGAACTATTTCACCACCTGCGGTTCAGTACTTCCCTATAGTTACCGCTCACATATATGATGGGGAATTCCTTTTTATAGCAAGTTCTACTTTGAAATGCTGATCTGTGCTTCCCAGCAATGACATGAAACGAAAAGGACAAGTGTCATCACTCCTTCGAAGCCCAGTAATAGCTGCAATCGTTCATCAGCAGCATCACCAGCTGGCCTGCTTTTATACTTCAAACCCTGACCTGGTTATCCCGGTGACACACAGGTATCAGCAGGTTTATTTTTCCCATTCAATTATCAAGTGCGGCCCCTCGGGGTTGATTTTAACTGACAGTGGGTGTCGGGCGGGTGCAGGGTCATAGGGGGAAAAATGGAGTCGCACCCCCTCGGCCGAAATTCATCGGTAGCACCCCAAGGGGAGGAGGGGTGCGACTGGAAGCCCACCCTCCCTCTTGGGGTGCTGTGAGGGAATATCGCGGCGCTACGTGCCACGGTACTGCGGGCCTTCCTCCCTTCTTAACGGGGAGGGGCCTAGTGCAGCGCGACCCGGGGCCCAGCTGGGCCACCAGGGACCGGAGTGCCGGCAAAAGAGCCCGGGAGCGCAGCTGGCACTCCGCAAGGGGGGGGGGGCTTTAGAATAGGCTGGGGATGGCAGAGGGGGCGTCAGCGGCACCGTGCCCGGGCGCTAGTTGCTTTGCGCCCTGTTAGTGCCCTCTTAGATGATATACCTATCAATTCAGTTCATGAAAAGCGACGAGTTAAGTTAGTAACTATAGGTTTTTATTGGCTAAATAACAGAGCCCACCCTCGTGGGTGATCGGATCCAACAAGGAGGAATACCAGCCAGTCGACCACCTTTATACCTGGGCAAGCAGGCGGAGCCATGGGCGGAGTCAGCTGTGGTCGGCCCAGGTATAACAGCATGACAAGAGGTGACCTTGTGTAGTGATACAACAGTGTAAACAGTGATAACCATAGTGTAACGATATGAACAGTGATAACCATAGTGTAACGATATGAACAGTGATAACCATAGTGTAACGATATGAACAGTGATAACCATAGTGTAACGATAGTGAACGATAAAAGTGGTTTACCACATTCACCCCTTGTTTAAATTTGAGTCCGGCGGGGTGAAGTGTACTACCAGTTCGGGTATGTCAGTCTGTCCGGAGGCCTCGTAAGCCTTTCTGATCGGCGCAGCAGCGGCGGCGGTGGTGCAGTATCCGATGTTAATGCTGGTGTCTGCGTGGTCGGCGAAGGCTCGTGGGGTTCCGGCATGCCGTCTACCTGGGCTGGATTTGGGGGGGTGGTGGGGGGTAACGGTGGTGTCTCAGGGGTGACCGAGGGTGCGAGGTCTCGTAAGGAGACTGTGTCCTCCCGCCCGTCTGGGTATGCCACATAGGCGTACTGGGGGTTGGCGTGCAGGAGGTCCACCCTCTCGACCAGGGGGTCTGTTTTATGGGCCCTCACGTGCTTTCGCAGCAAGACGGGCCCCGGAGAAGTCAGCCATGTTGGTAGCGAGGTTCCCGTAGTCGACTTCCTGGGGAAAACAAACATTCGTTCATGGGGGGTGGTGTTAATGGCCGTGCAAAGCAGTGACCGGATGGAATGCAGCGCTGCCGGGAGGACTTCCTGCCAGCGAGAGGTTGGGAGACCCTTAGACTTTAAGGCTAAGAGAACGGCCTTCCAGACAGTCGCGTTCTCTCTTTCCACCTGGCCGCTCCCTCGGGGGTTGTAGCTGGTGGTCCTGCTTGCAGCAATACCTCTCGCTAGTAGGAACTGGCGAAGTTCCTCGCTCATGAAGGATGAGCCCCGGTCGCTATGTATATAGTTCGGGAACCCGAACAAGGCGAAGAGGTCGTTCAGGCATTTGATGACCGTGGTACTGGTCATGTCTGGGCAGGGGAAGGCAAAGGGGAAACGGGAGTACTCATCAATAATGTTGAGGAAGTACACATTACGGTCAGAGGACGGGAGGGGCCCCTTAAAATCGATGCTCAAGCGCTCGAAGAGGCGGGTGGCCTTGATGAGGCTTGCTCTGTCCGGCCTAAAGAAATGCGGTTTGCATTCGGCAAAGGTTTGGCAGTTCCTGGTCATGGTCCTGACCTCCTCGATGGAGTAGGGCAGGTTGCGGGCCTTAATGAAGTGGTAAAGTCTGGTGACCCCGGGGTGGCAGAGGTCGTTGTGGAGGGTCTGCAGTCTATCAATTTGCACGTTGGCGCATGTACTTCGTGATAGAGCATCTGGGGGTTCGTTCAGTTTACCAGGCCGGTACAAGATATCATAATCATAGGTGGAGAGCTTGATTCTCCACCTCAAGATCTTGTCGTTCTTGATTTTGCCCCTCAGCTTGTTATTAAACATAAAAGCGACCGAACGCTGGTCGGTGAGGAGGGTAAATCGTTTGCCTGCCAGGTAATGCCTCCAGCGTCGTACTGCCTCCACGATCGCCTGGGCCTCCTTCTCGACCGAAGAGTGTCGGATCTCAGGGCCCTGGAGGGTCCTTGAGAAGAAGGCCACAGGTCTCCCCGCCTGGTTAAGGGTTGCAGCTAGGGCGAAGTCGGATGCATCGCTCTCCACTTGGAAAGGGATAGACTCATCCACCGCGTGCATTGTGGCCTTAGCAATGTCTCCCTTTATGAGGGAGAAGGCTGCGCATGCTTCTGCCGTCAGGGGGAAGGAGGTGGACTTCATGAGGGGTCTGGCTTTGTCCGCATAATTGGGCACCCATTGGGCATAGTAGGCGAAGAGCCCCAGGGTTCTCTTCAGCGCCTTTGGACAGTGGGGGAGGGGAAGCTCCATGAGGGGTCGCATTCTTTCGGGGTCGGGGCCGATGACTCCATTCTCTACTACGCAGCCGAGGATGGCAAGGCGCGAGGTGTTAAACACACATTTCTCCTTATTGTAGGTGAGGTTCAGCCGTTGGGCCGTACGGAGGAATCTCTCCAGATTAACATCATGGTCCTGCCGGTCGCGGCCGCAGATGGTGACGTTATCTAGATAAGGGAACGTGGCCTGCAGCCCGTTCTGGTCAACCATCCGGTCCATCTCCCTTTGGAAGACCGAAACCCCATTGGTGACGCCGAAGGGAACCCTAAGGAAGTGGTAGAGGCGGCCATTCGCCTCGAAGGCGGTATACTGGTGGTCCTCAGGGCGGATAGGGAGTTGGTGATAGGCCGACTTAAGGTCGATGGTAGAGAATACCCGGTACTGTGCAATCTGATTGACCATATCAGATATGCGGGGAAGGGGGTATGCGTCCAGCTGGGTGTACCGGTTTATGGTTTGGCTGTAGTCGATGACCAGGCGGTTTTTATTGCCGGTCTTAACGACTACGACCTGGGCACGCCAGGGGCTGGTGCTCCACTCGATGATGCCCTCCTTCAGGAGACGCTGCACCTCAGAGCTAATAAAAGCTCTGTCCCCGGCGATGTACCGCCTGCTCTTGGTGGCGACGGGTTTACAGTCGCGGGTGAGGTTAGCGAACAGGGAGGGGGGCGGGACCTTGAGGGTGGATAGGCCGCAGGTGGTACGCGGTGGGTGGTTTAAAGGCTGCTGGTTGTCGACTGTGAGTGGGGGGAGGGGTCCACCGTATGCCAAAGTGACACTTTGAAGGTGGGATTGGAAATCCAGCCCTAGTAGGACGGCAGCGCAGAGCTGGGGCAGGACGAGAAGTTTAAAATTTTTATACTCCGTGCCCCTAACCGACAGGGTCACAACACAGTAGCCGCTGATGTCTGTAGAATGGGACCTCGACGCCATCGAGATCCGGTTGCGCGTTGGCCGGACAGTGAGGGAGTAGTGGCTCACCGTGTCTGGATGGATGAGCGAGCTGCTGTAGTCTGCGGGTGAGGCGGTGGTCGGGTCTGGAGACAAGGTGGCGGTCGAGTGTGGTGAACAAAATGGCGGCGCCCACGACGTTGAATAAAATGGCGGAGAAGATGGCCACCCCCACAACTCACATGAGGCATTGCCGGCGTCGGTGGCCTTGATCAAAGATGGCCACCCCCACAACTCGCATGAGGCACTGCTGGCGTCTGTGGCTTTCCCCCTGCAGGCCTTCGTGAAGTGGCCTTTCTTGTGGCAGTCGGAGCAGGTCGCGTTTCTTGCAGGGCAGCGCGCCCTCGGGTGTTTCGCCTGGCCACAGAAGAAGCAGCCGGCGGCCCGATCGCGGGGCTCCGATGTCGCAGCCGGTACCGGGGGTGGCGGTCCCGATCGGTTCCGGGACACCGACGCTGTGGTAGGTCCCAGAGGCGGCGGTGCGAGGGGTATTGCGGCCGGGGTCGGGCCCGAGTCCCAGGGTCGCGCAGCACAGTACCTGGAGTACGCCTCGAGGTCCCGATGGGCCACTTCCAAGGAGCGAGCGAGGGTAGCAGCTGTTTTCAGGTCGAGGTCCTTTGATTCCAGCAGTCTTTGCCGTGAGTAGTCTGACCGAAGGCCTTTCACGAAGGCATCTCGGATGTTTCCATCTGTATGTTCTGCAGCTGTTACGGCTTTAAAGTCACAGTCCCTGCCGAGTATTTGTAGCGCCCGTAAGAAATCATCAACCGACTCTCCTGGCTGTTGCGAGCGGGATCTTAGGAGATGCCTGGCGTACATTGAGTTTACAGGGCTCCGATACTGTTCTTTTAGCAGGTTGAGGGCGTCCTCGTATGTGGCAATGTCCCGGATGAGTGTAAATACTTTAGGGCTCACCTGAGCGGTCAGAACTCTTAGTTTGGATGCCGGAGGCACGCCGGATTCTCCCAGGTAGGCTTCGAAGCAGCTCAGCCAGTGTTCGAAGTCGAGGGCTGAATTCGCAGCCTGTGGGTTTAGATCCAGGTACGGTGGCCGGAGGGCTCGTAGCCAGGCCGGCTGCTGGGGCTGTTGTAGATGGCCGTTTGGCTGAGGCTGTACGTCTGACTGGTCGTTTGGCTGCTCCGTTGTAGACATTTCAAAATTTAGCCAATAAAATTGATATACCTATCAATTCAGTTCATGAAAAGCGACGAGTTAAGTTAGTAACTATAGGTTTTTATTGGCTAAATAACAGAGCCCACCCTCGCGGGTGATCGGATCCAACAAGGAGGAATACCAGCCAGTCGACCACCTTTATACCTGGGCAAACAGGCGGAGCCATGGGCGGAGTCAGCTGTGGTCAGCCCAGGTATAACAGCGTGACAAGAGGTGACCTTGTGTAGTGATACAACAGTGTAAACAGTGATAACCATAGTGTAACGATATGAACAGTGATAACCATAGTGTAACGATAGTGAACGATAAAAGTGGTTTACCACATTAGGGCACTAACGGGAGGCGCAAAGCAACCAAATGTTTAGGCCATAGAGTTATAACAGCACAGAAGGAGGCCATTTGGCCCATCGAGTCCATGCCGGCTCTCTGTAGAGCAATCCAGTCAGTCCCATTCCCCCGCTCCATCCCCGTAGCCCTGCAAGTTTATTTCCCCCAAGTGCCTATCCAGTCTCCCCTTGAAAACATTCGTGTCTCCGCTTCCACCACTTCCGTCGGCAGCGAGTTCCAGGTCCTCACCACTCGCTGCGTAAAAAAGTTTTTCCTCACATCCCCCCTGTATCTCTTGCCCAAAACCTTAAATCTGTGTCCCCTAGTCCTTGTACCATCAACTAGTGGGAACAGCCTTCGCCGTCTAGCCTATCCAAACCCGTCATAATCTTGTCCTATCAAATCACCCCTCAACCTCCTTTGCTCCAACCTGTCCTTGTAGCTAAGATCCCCCATCCCCGGAACCATTCTGGTAAATCTCCTCTGCACCCTCTCAAGGGCCTTCACATCCTTCCTAAAGTGTGGTGACCAGAACTGGACGCAATACCAGCGCTTTATAAAGGTTCAGCATAACTTCTCTACTTTTGTACTCAATGCCTCTATTTTTGAAGCCCAAGATCCCATGTGCTTTGCTAACCATTCTCTCAATATGTCTCGCCACCTTCAGGGACCTATGCACATTATCTCCCGGGTCCCTCTGTGAGTGCAAAATGCACCTGCAGGGCCTAAATATGAGCCCTGGGGTATTTTAACATCTCGCTTCCCCTTAAATGCATCCACACTATTGGCCTTAGCTCCTCCTTGTGGTAGTGAGTTCCACATTCTAACCACTCTGTGGGTGACATAGGAGCAGGAGGAGGCCATTCAGCCCCTCGCGCCTGCTCCGCCATTCAACTAGATCATGGCTGATCTGTATCTTAACTCCTTTCACCGGCCTTTGATCCGTATCCCTCAATACCCAGACCCAATAAAAATCTGTCAGTCTCAGTCTTGAAAGCTCCAAATGACCCACAGCCTTTTAGGGGGAGAACTCCACATTTGCACTACCCATCGTGTGATAAATTGCTTCTTGATTTGATTCCCAAACTCACTCTAATTTTAACGTTGTTCTGGACTCCCCCCACCAGAGGAAATAGTTCCTCTCTCTCTACCCGATCGAATCCTTTAATCATCTTAGACACCTCGATCAGATCACCCCTTAATCTTCTAAACTCGAGGGAATACAAGCCCAGTCTGTGCAACCTGTCCTCGTAATTTAACCCTTTCAGCCCCCGGTATCGTTCTGGTGAATCTGGGCTGCCCCCCCTCCGAGGCCACTATCCTTCCTGAGGAGCGGGGCCCGGAACTGAAAGCAGTGTCCAGATGCGGTCTAACCAGAGCTTTATATAAACTGAACTTCCTCCGGACTTCAATGTGGGGAAGTGGGAAGTCATCCAGTTTGTGTCTGAGAAAGAAATTTGTAATATTTTCTGAACTGCGAGAGACTTGTCCATCTGCAGAGTGGAGGGAAAGGACCAAACAGCCAGGGTTCAGGGGAAATGGATAATAAATCAGGAGCTGGAATTAACCAGATTTAATATAAGTATATAAAAATGAGGCAAGAGATAGCATTAAGCTAAACAAAAATGCTTCTGTAGGAACGGAGGTTCCTAGCTGAAGAATTGAGATCGACTCAGAGAATCAAAAACAATAAAATTTAATAAACAAACGAAGTTAAACAGTAAACTGCAGGATAAGATACAAACAGGTCTGGTCAGGTTGAAAGGCACTCGAGGACTGCTGGAAGGTTCTGGAAGCTGGCGTCATGACGTCATCACGTTCTTCCCGCCATTGGCGGATCACGTGACTGGCGGCATGATGTCATCACGCGGAGTAAAGGAAAGCATTCACAGTATAGTTAACAGATACCTTAAAGGTGCAGTCCGCGGCTACACTACATTGTTGTTAAAGGAATTATTACTAATTGTCCTGCATCCCCAGGTGGCTCCGCCACAGGCGCCCCCCCAGAATTCTCTTTAACAGAAAGGGTAAGACGAGAAGGAGGTCTGATGAGTCTGTCTGATCGACTGCGAAACTCTGGCAACGGGAGCGGAGTGCTGGAAGACGGACTGGTAGCTGGCTGTGGCTGAGGCGACGCTGCAGGCGTAGACGAAACAATGGCTGGCGGTATCGGAACCGGTGAGGCGGGTGCAGACGACTCGATGGATGACTGCTGCTGTACTGGTCCGGCGGTCAACGGTGGACGTCCACGACGAGGTGACTGAGCAGTGATGACTGGCTCGCTCCGATCCAGATGAGTTGGTTTAACCGGTCGATGGAGATGCTATCAGGCTTGCCGCCGACGTCAACCATGAAATACTTGTCCCCTGGCGATATGACACGAAAAGGCCCAGCATAAGGTGGTTTGAACGGGTCCCTGTGAGCATCCTGCCGAATAAAAACGTAATCGGAGCTCATGAGCTCTCCCGGGACATGGGGCCGCTGCAGGTCGTGATGCGACGTAGGTACTGGAATGAAATTCCTAGCCGCCTCTTGGTGCTTGAGGAGCTGCTGAGCTGCAGACCAGGGTTCTGTGTGAGGAGGGAGAAAGTCGCCAGGGACTCGAAGTGGCTGACTGTATACCAGTTCTGCCGACGAAGATAGCAGGTCGTCCTTAGGCGCCATGCGGAGACCCAGCATCACCCAAGGGAGCCTGTCCACCCAGTTAGTTCCATGCAGACTGGCACGCAGTGAAGCTTTGAGGGACCGATGAAACCTCTCGCACAGGCCATTCGCCTGTGGATGATAGGTGGTGGTGCGATGCAGCTTGCTACCCAAGCCCTGTGCCACTGCATTCCACAGCTCCGACGTGAATTGCGGTCCCCGGTCAGAGGAGATGTCAGACGGCACCCCGAACCGAGCCACCCACGCCGAGATGAAAGCTCTGGAGACGTCTGCTGATGTAGTGGCAACCAACGGAATTGCCTCTGGCCACCTGGTGGTGCGGTCTACCACCGTTAGGAGATGCGTGAAACCCCGAGAAGCGGGGAGAGGACCAACCAGGTCCACATGCACGTGATCGAAGCGGCGCTCTGGAACTGGAAAGGTGGCCATTGGGGCCTTGACATGGCGATGGATTTTGGACTTCTGGCAACTCATGCAATTGTTGGTCCAGGCCCGGACGTCGAGATGCATGCCCTTCCAGACAAACGTCTGAGCCATGAGCCGTTGTGAAGCTCGCATACCCGGGTGTGATAACCCGTGGATTGCGTCGAATATTCTCTTGCACCATTCGACCGGAACAATGGGCCGGGGTACTCCCATCGATATGTCACACAGGAGTGTGGTCCCTGCTGCCTGAAAACGAACGTCGGCTACTTGTAAGCTGGAAGGCATGGTCCGGTACGCCTGCACTTTGGGATCTGCCAGTTGCTCCGCTGGCAACCCAACGTAGTCGACTCCCAGGTGAACTGCGTGGACCGGGGAGCGGGAAAGACAATCAGCCATGAGGTTGTCTTTGCCAGACACGTGCTGTATGTCCGTCGTGAATTCGGAGATAAACGTGAGATGGCGTTGCTGCCGGGCTGACCAAGGTTCCGCTGTCTTGGCCATGGCGAACGTGAGTGGCTTGTGGTCCACGAATGCTGTGAACGGGCGCCCTTCCAAGAGGAAACAAAAATGTCGGATGGCCAGGAACAGAGCCAACAGTTCTCTGTCCAAAGTACTGTACTTTCGCTCATTCTTCCGCAACTGGCGGCTGAAGAAAGCAAATGGCTGCCAAGTGCCGTCGACCCATTGCTCCTGAACTGCCCCGATGGCGTAGTCGGAGGCATCTGTGGTGAGGGCGATGGTCGCGCCTGGTAGTGGATGTGCAAGCATAGTTGCATCCGCCAACGCTGCTTTAGTGTCGAGGAATGCCTGGTCCATCTGTGGTGTCCAAGTGATAGCGTCTTTACCCAACTTCCCTTTAAGCGCTTCGTATAACGGTTGCATCAACTGGGCCGCTTTGGGGACGAAACGATGATAAAAATTTACCAACCCCAGAAATTCCTGCAGCGTTCTGACGGTCTGAGGCCGTGGGAACGATGTAACTGCCTCCACCTTGGTGGCCAGCGGGACGGCGCCTTCTGAGGTGATTCTGTGTCCCAGAAAGTCGATGCTGTTTAGCCCAAACTGGCACTTGGCCAGGTTGATGATCAGGCCATGCTGGCTGAGGCGAGCGAAAAGGGTGCGTAAGCGCGCCACGTGTTCCTTCTTGTCAGTACTTGCGATGAGGATGTCATCCAGGAATACAAATATGAAAGGGAGGTCCCGCAACACAGAGTCCACGAGACGTTGGAAGGCTTGTGCTGCGTTTTTCAACCCAAACAGCATACGGAGGAACTCGAAGAGCCCGAAAGGTGTGATGACAGCAGTTTTGGGGACATCTTGAGGATGAACAGGTACTTGACGAGATCCACTTTGGAAAAAATTGAATTTCCTGCCAGATGGGCTGAAAAATCCTGTATGTGAGGAATTGGGTACCGATCTGGTGTTGTAGCTTCGTTCAGGCGTCTGTAATCGCCGCAAGGCTGCCATCTGTCGCCCAGCTTAGGCATAATGTGCAATGGGGAGGACCAAGGACTATTCGAGCATCGAATGATCCTGAGGCGTTCCATTGTATGAAACTCCGCCTTTACGGCTGCAAGTTTGCCGGGTTCCAGCCTACGAGCTCGTGCATACACAGGCGATCCTGTCGTGGTGATATGGTGCGCCACACCATGCCTCGTGACTGCGGAGGAAAAGTTGGGCCTGGTGAGCTCCGGAAACTCGGCGAGAAGGCGAACGAACTTGTCCAGCGATGGGACCGCACAGGCGACCGACCACGACACGGCGGTGCTGCGGTGGCAGTGGACTGCGTGAAAAGTGGATGCGTTGATGAGCCGGCAGTGCTGGACGTCGACAAGAAAACCGTTGGCGCAGAAGAAATCGGCCCCCAGGATGGCCTGTGAGACTTTCGCCGTGATGAACTCCCACACAAAACGCTGGCCGCCAAAGGTTAAGTTGACTGTACATTTCTCGAACGTGCGGATAGCCGCGCCATTAGCTGCCTCGAGGGAGGGACCGTGACCACCAGATTGCAGATGTACCTTTGAAGCTGGCAGAATACTGCACTAGGAACCAGTATCACACAGGAAACGTCGCCCTGTCATGGAATCTGTAATGTACAGGAGATTCCCGGCGGAGCTGACAGCCATCGCGAAATGGACGTGTCCCTTAGGCCCTGTCGTCCTTCTCGTAGAGCGCGGGCTTGAGGAAGGTTTTTTTTGGGAGGAGAAACTGCAGGGAGGACGGCAGCATCTAGCTTTGGCGCCAAAACGGGCGTGATATGCACACCAGCCTGCTGGAGGAGGGCTGGGCTTCGCTCTAGTGGGGGATGGGCGCCTCGTGGCCGCACAGCACTGTTGTGTGACGGTGAAGATTTTATCTGCCTCTGCAGTGAGTTCAGCACAGTCCGTGATTGCGGGATTGGCCAAGGCCGCCTGTAGCGGTTCAGGTAGCTGACAGAGGAAGAGTTCTGGCTCCGAACCCAAAAGCGTGAGCATCTGGCTCATCAGCTCCGATGGTTTTGAGTCGCTGAGGCCAGGCATAGAGATAAGTCTGCGTGCGCGCTCCAACTTAGAAAGACCAAAGACTTGCAGTAAACGAGTTTTTAAAGCTTCGTACTTGCCATCATCCGGTGGACTGCCGAGGAGGCTGACGACCCGCGAGGCCATGGCGCTGTCGAGGGCAGAGACCACGTAATAGTAACGGGTCGAGTCTGCTGTTACTCCCCGGATTGCAAATTGGGCTTCTGCTTGGAAGAACCACGCGGCCGGTTGCTGCTCCCAAAATTGCGGCAGTTTGAGGGTGACGGCATTCGTGTCCATGATGTAACCTCAACGAAAATTGTTCGAAGAGATCGGGGTCACCAATGTAGGAATGGAGGGTCCTAGCTGAAGAATTGAGATCGACGCAGAGAATCAAAAACAATAAAATTTAATAAACAAACGAAGTTAAATAGTAAACTGCAGGATAAGATACAAACAGGTCTGGTCAGGTTGAAAGGCACTCGAGGACTGCTGGAAGGTTCTGGAAGCTGACGTCATGACGTCATGACGTCATCACATTCTTCCCGTCATTGGCGGATCACGTGACCGGCGGCATGACATCATCACGCGGAGTAAAGGAAAGCATTCACAGTATAGTTAACAGATACCTTAAAGGTGCAGTCCGCGGCTACACTACATTGTTGTTAAAGGAATTATTACTAATTGTCCTGAATCCCCAGGTGGCTCCGCCACACTTACACAAGTGGAAGGAAGAATGGGAATGCAGCGGACTGGGGGAGTTATAAATAGCAACAAAGGGGTAGGAAGAAAGTAACAAGAGATGCAAAAAAAGATTCTGAAAAAAAAGTTGCAAAAGATATCAAAGCAAACAGCAAAAGTTTTTACAAATATTGGCCTGGAATTTGCGGTCTGCGGTGAGGGGAAGGCATTCGCTGCCAGCCCTGAAGTACCACTCACACGAGGGTCTCACCATCCCCGTGTCCAGGACTTTGGGATTTCCAACATTCAATTCAAATCAATGGAGTGTAGTGGGGATCCCCTAGTGCGAGCTGCTGTGACCACAACAAACGGTGCCAGCAGCCAATCAACACGCAGAATCTCACAGTCAGTCAACAAGGGCGTGAGTAAGCTCTTAAAATTCTAACTTCTAAAAATTATTAGAGAGAGCAAAACAAAGTTTGGGGCTCTCACACGGGGAAAAGGCAAACCTGAAATAAAGATGGACTAACTTTAAAAGTTAAGGGCTAGAAATTCGGTATCGCCCCGTTTGGGGCGCTAGTCCTGGCGAAGCGCAAAATTTAGCGCCAGGCGCAACTTTGCGCCACCTGGCGCGATATTGGGTCGCTGCGCCCCTGGTGGTGATTGCGGCGCTAAATCAGGCACTGCACGCGACTCCTAAGGCGCTAACCCGGCGGCGCAACCCAATTTCGCGGCGGTGGGGCACAGCGCAGGTGCTGTCAATAATCACTGACCCCGAGACACACTGGCGCAAAGGGACGGGTCAATTGGAATCACCAGACACAACACTTCCTGGCACGCCTTAAAGTCGGTGGAGGCTAAACAGAGGCGCTCGAGGCTCTGCAAAGATGCAAAGAGTCAGGCAGAGGGCTGTGCGGTTTGATGCAGTGGCCCTGGAGGCTTTGGTTGGCGCTGTGGAGCGCCGGCGTGAAACATTATATCCTCAAGCTGGCAGGAGGGCGCCACATGCAGAATACAGGCGCGCCTGGAGGGACGTAGCCACCAGAGTGGGCTCCAGGAGCGTGGTCCCTCGCACTGCGGTCCAGTGCCGAAAGACGTTCAACGACCTCACTCGTGTCGTCAGGGTGAGTGCCTTTTCCACAATCTTCTTCATCCCTCCATGTGCACCTGACTTTATGGCTAGAGGGTGGACGAGCCCCCAAAGGCCATCTGCCAGCCAGCACCCGTGGCCCTTTCAGGAAAGACACATGCACATGCTGCTCAGTGCATGATGTAAGGGCTATTCAACCATGGGGGGTAGCTGATGTGTGCTCAGTGCATGATGCAAGGGCTGTTCGACCATGGGGGGCAGCTGATGTGTGCTCAGTGCATGATGCAAGGGCTGTTCGACCATGGGGGGCAGCTGATGTGTGCTCAGTGCATGATGCAAGGGCTGTTCAACCATGGGGGGCAGCTGATGTGTGCTCAGTGCATGATGCAAGGGCTGTTCGACCATGGGGGGCAGCTGATGTGTGCTCAGTGCATGATGTAAGGGCTATTCAACCATGGGGGGTAGCTGATGTGTGCTCAGTGCATGATGCAAGGGCTGTTCGACCATGGGGGGCAGCTGATGTGTGCTCAGTGCATGATGCAAGGGCTGTTCGACCATGGGGGGCAGCTGATGTGTGCTCAGTGCATGATGCAAGGGCTGTTCGACCATGGGGGGCAGCTGATGTGTGCTCAGTGCAGGATGCAAGGGCTGTTCGACCATGGGGGCAGCTGATGTGTGCTCAGTGCATGATGCAAGGGCTGTTCGACCATGGGGGGTAGCTGATGTGTGCTCAGTGCATGATGCAAGGGCTGTTCGACCATGGGGGGCAGCTGATGTGTGCTCAGTGCAGGATGCAAGGGCTGTTCGACCATGGGGGCAGCTGATGTGTGCTCAGTGCATGATGTAAGGGCTGTTCGACCATGGGGGGCAGCTGATGTGTACTCAGTGCAGGATGTTTCAGCAATTTCCATCCTTTCTGTTGCAGGCGAAGCTGGCACATAATCGACGCCAGCAACTGGCCACCGGAGGAGGACGTGCACAGATCCAGACCCTCAGCGACCTGGAGGAGAGGGTCCAACTAATCATGGGGACCCGGCTGACTGGTCCTGCCGCCTCTGGAGCTGCCGACCCCATAGTGGCCTACGATGGTAAGGCTATCGCCTTTTGGATCTCTCTCCTCCCAACTGTTCCCCCCACCAGCATGATCTCTGGCTGTGGATCCACTGCAGTATATTGCAGCACTCATGCCTCCCTCACTGCCACCCTGTCCTCACGTTAATGCCACTCCTGTACCTCCCTGCTTTCAGCTGCTGACTCGTCCGGGGAGGAGTCAGGCCCTGAAGCTGCCACTATGGGTGACTCTGGAGGCGACGACCAGGATGAAGCCGAGCCAACAGATGAAGCCGCAGGCGAGCCAGCGCAGCGGCGGATTGGGGGCACACCATCCCGGGAGGGGAGCGGGGGGGCCAGCATGGACGAGGAGCCAGTTGCGGGCCTCAGCAGCCTGCAGCAACGCAGGGGGAGAAGGGAAGCTCAGGGGCCGTCTCCCAGGAGGGCGAGTCAGGCCGCCAGTGCTGCTGTAGAGAGCGCAGAGGATGTGCGTGCCCTCATGGAAATGAGCGCCCAGGCTGGCCGGAGGCACACTGAGCTCATGGCTGTAGTGGCAAGGTTGCCTCAAGCCATTGAAACACTGGCGACCACTGTCCAAGACATTGGCGCAGCACAGGCCCGGAGTGCGCAGGACTTCGGGTCAGCTTTGGAAAGGTCTGTCCAGGGCTTCAGCGCAGCGATGGAAAGGTCTGTGCAGGGCTTCAGTGGGGCAATGGAAAAAAGTGTCCAGGGCTTCACCGAAGCAATGGAGAGGAGTCTCCATGGCTTCGGCGGGACAATGGAAATGACTGTCCAGGGCTTCGCCGAAGCACTGGCACCTGCCACGCAAGGGCTAAGTGCTGCCACGCAGTCACTCGCTGGTCTCCTGCAGAGGCACATGGAGGCCACGCGACCAGTGACTGCTGCCACCCTCGATAGCTCAGGCATGATTACCCGGGGCCCTCACAGCACCGCAGCAGGCCAGAAATCTGTGCTCCAACAGATTGCTCCGGATGCTGAGGTGCTGCCCCGTGGGAGTGCCAGTGTGTTGGTGGAGCAGGGAGGTGCTGTCCTCTCTCAGGATGACAGCATTCCTGCTGCCACCACTGGCACGTCACCACTGCAGCTGCCAGCACCTGCAGGACAGACTGACTCCACCCATGCACAGGTGGAGCAGTCAGCAGCTGGGCCCTCTAGGCCCAGAGGTCGTCCAGGCCGCACCTCAGGGGCATCTGCGCTCCGGGACAGTCAGCAGGCCTCCCCCAGCCTTGCTGCAGCCACTGGGGTCCCCTTAAGGAGGAGCTCCAGGGCGGGAAGGGGCCAGACGTCCAAAAGACCACGCTCCCCATCAGGGGGGAAGAACTGAAGGGTGCCCCTGAAGCCTCTGGCCAGTTGGAACCAAGCCCAAGCCCAGGGGAATGTCTCTGTCTACTGTCATGTTTTATTTCACCTGTCTCACGGGAGGGAGAGATGAATGTGTCCGTCTGTGACTTTTGATTTCGGTTCGTTTTGTTTACTAATGTTGGAAGGGAGCACGTTTTTGTTAATAAACACTTTTTTATTCATTAAGAATGGCCATGCCTGCTATTTGTATGCATCTTGCCCTTCACAGGCTTTGGGGTAGGAAGTCGGTTCCATTCCTGTTCTTGGATTGGCTTCAAGCATTCCGTGAGAGGGGCCTAGAAGCGATTTGTGATCAGTCTCAGATGCACGGCCCTTCCAGTTAGAACCTCCCTCCTCCTCCTCCTCCTCCTTCTCCTCCTCCTTCTCCTCCTCCTCCTCCTCCTCCTCCTCCTCCTCCTCCTCCTCCTCCTCCTCCTCACCCTCCTCCTCCTCCTCCTCCTCCTCCTCCTCCGCCTCTGCTGGGGCGGCAATGTCTGGTGGCATTGGCTGGGTATGTTGGATAGCGAGGTTATGGAGCATGCAGCAAACAACCATGAAGTGGGAGACTCGCTCAGGCGAGTACTGCAGTGCTCCCCCGGAATGGTCCAGACAGCGGAACTGCTGCTTCAACACACCGATTGTCTGTTCCACAATGTTCCGCGTGGCCTGATGGCTCGCATTGTAGTGTTCTTCAGCAGGGGTACTGGGCAGCCAGAGCGGGGTCCTCAGCCACAGGCACAGAGGATAGCCCTTGTCCCCGAGAAGCCAGCCTTCTGGGTGAGGCTGGGCATCGAAAAGGCCTGCCACAGAGGTCTGGCGCAGGATGAAGGTGTCGTGGCTGCTGCCTGGGAACTGCGCATTCACTGCGAGGATTAGCTGTCGGTGGTCACAGACCAGCTGGACATTCAAGGAATGGAACCCCTTGTGGTTGCGGTACTCCTCCGGATTGAAAACAGGCGCCCGCAAAGCCATGTGCGTGCAGTCAATGGCACCCTGCACCATGGGGAAGTCTGCGATTGCTGCGAAGCCCTCTGCGCGCTCCCGCTGCTTGTCCGAGGTCACTGGGAAGGAGATGTACTGCCGTCTCCTTTTAAACAGGGCATCAGTCACTTGTCGGATGCAGCAATGCACCGCAAACTGCGAGATGCTGGCTATGTCGCCAGATGCAGCCTGAAAAGAGCCGCTCGCGTAGATGTTCAGGGCAACAGTCATCTTCACAGCCACTGACAGAGAGGTCCTGCACCTTAACTGAGGCTGCAGATCTGGCTGAAGCAGATGGCACAGCTCAGTCACCACCTCCTTTCTGAAGCACAGCCTTCGGACACACTGCTCCTCCGACATGTTCATGTAGGAAAACTGCTGTCGGAAAACCCTGCCAGCGTAAGGTCTGGTGTGACGACGTCTGTTGGGCCTCCTCCGTCTGGCCATGCCCGCCCCCCTCTCCCTGCGTCTCAGTGCCCTTTGCAGATGATGCAGCAGCAGGACGTTCGCGTCCAATGCAGCCCCCATAATAAGTGCGCGCAGATAGTTTTCCCGTTGTAAATGCTCACCAGCAGTAAGACGATGGTCAGAAGGCCGAAGTTCCTCTGTCAGCGTGGGCCCAATGGTCAAAAGGCTCTCTGTGTGCAGCTCAGCAACTCTTTGTAGTGCTCGAGGAAGTTGTGCTGCAGAAATGGCTGCCGCTTTTAAACCACACCAGGCCCCTTTAAATAACGCCCCTCCAGCCCGAGAGCGAATTGGTAAGGTTCGAGGTAAGCTGTCACTAATAGCGTGTAAGATTCGAAATTTTCAGCAATAATCACGCAAGAAAACAGGATAAAATAAGACAGTTTATTGACCAAAGTAAGCTTGCACAGAAAAACCTTTGCTAAAAGGGCATACAAAATGGCCGCCGGGCCTCGTGATCAGTTTCTGGACCATTTGATTTCTGTTACTGCAAGCCAGACAGGCTTGTGGATTGAAGACAGTAAGCCCGCGAAAGCCAGTATCGGGAAACCGAAACTCAGGGAAACAGCATACATATTCAATGGATTCTAAGTACAAGACAGTTTCAGGCAAACAGGATGGGGCCCATCAAGATATGGGCGGACAATGCATGAACACTTAAACCCATTTAATGTGCAAAGGAGAAACCATTTAACAGCCATCAAGGGAAATCTCCAGACCGATCAATATGCGAACCGAGTCACGGTGACAATGTAAAAGACATTAAAAGACATTATCGGCCAGGAAGGCCAGTTCAGCTATCACCGGCTCCCGTTACAAGACAAAGCGCCCCTGCAGAGATTTCTGCCCGCCAACATATTACAAAGACTGGACTATGATCTGGCGGGAGATAAGGCTGGCCCAAAAGGGTATAAATATGGATTTTGAAAAGTCCATCAGCCCTGCCCTGCCCTCTCTTCCACCTCGGTAGCTTCGGAATCGTTAAAGACGCTTCAGACGGACAATTTCGGTGAAAAGACAACGTGGTCGGTGTTCAGCCAGACAAGGCTCGGCCACGACGGGAAGACGACGAGGGTGGCCCGGGTGCTGTTGTCGGGAGATCATCGACGACCCAGGCCGAAGGAGAAGACACCCTCGGGAAAAACGACGATCCAGACCGGAGAAAAGGACATTCCGGGCCTAGCACTTCCGTGCCTCAACATCCCATCGAGGTGTTGTTCTGTTCCATGAACCCAAATCCACAACAGACTTGGTGGATTTCAGCCATGACGAGCGCTCACCGAGGCTGTGTCCACTGCCTCATCGCCTGAGAGAGAGAGAGAAACAAGCTGCGCCAGAAGTTTCCAAATCCACGTGACGACGGAAAGCTGTGCCAGAAAGGCTGCGAACCCCCTCTTTTGCGATTCTGATAGTGGTGAGCATGATCCCGAGTTCCTCAAGTCGAAACTTAGTTTAGGTATTAGGGGAGGGAGTAAGGTTAAATCGTAATGTGTTTCCCCTTTTACGACGTGCCGTGTGTTCCCCATTTCCATAGAGTCAAGTTCATAAATTTGTGCATGATTGTAGTTACTTTAATCTGTGCCTATGACATGTATTTTGTAATGCTTCAAACTGTTTAAAAATAAAAGCATCCATTTCGTGCTATTCAACCTGGTCTATTGGGTCCTTTCTCTGCACTACAGTTCTCTGCATCTAAGTCCAAGGTCTAGAACCGTAGGGGAGAGTGGGTCGAACCACTCAAGGGTAATTTATTGCACAAAGCCTGGCAGGAGACCAGAACGAGCAAGAGAAACCCCCTACAAGCGCCAGGTGCTATGGAGGGGGGGGCCACTGAATTTGCGGTCCGGGGCACACTAAAGGCGTTGCACACTCAAATGACGTCATAATCTGCCTGCGCCCATGAGCGGGCGCTAAGATGTTGCGCCGGTGCTAAAACCATGCTCAATATGGGGCGAGGCGCTAGCCTCCCTGCGCCCGCCCGGAAATTGGCTAGCACCCCACTTTTGGCCCTCTTTAGGCATTAATCGGTGGCGCTAGCAACTGAATTTCTAGCCCATCTATAAAATGGACAAATTTCACACCACACAAAAGTAAAATGAGTTTTTCAGGCCCCTTAACATTTGTTTAGCAGTAACAGAGCTGTTGGAACCCCAGTCACATCTGCTCCCTTTGGGTCTAACTTTTAGTGGGGAGTTTAACAGCATGCTGACTGCGAAAGAGCCAAACTTTTCCTCAGTTTCCCTGATTACACAGATTGCCAGCTCGGGTGGGGCGTGGGGCGGGGGGGCGATGTGGGGCGGGGGTTGGCGGGGGGGCTGGGGGGGTCGGGGGGGGGGGGGTTGGTGTGGGGCGGGGAGCCGCGTGGGGGGTGACGGTGCAGCCAGTTTCAGAGCTGTCCATGATAGACTCTAACTCCAGGATTTCCACAAGCCCCGGAGCCAAATCCCGAAGCTGTGGTCAGTTTCAAAGGCAGAATGATGGCGATCGCTGTCGGTTCGCGACCATCCCAACTGCAAATTCCAGGCCATTAGGAGAAAGAGAGCGGCAAATAGGGATGTGGGTCCAATCAAGACAGAGGCGGATGAAACTTGTTAAAAATTTGATTTATCTTTAAACCAATAGGACATCCTAGAAATTGGGTATAGCCCTGCTTGGGGAGTTAGAATTGGCGCAGCGCAAATTTTATAGCCAGGCGCAACTTATCGACACCTCATGCGATATTGGGTGATTGAGGTGCGAAATCAGGCGTTACACGGGGCACCTAAGGCGCTAACATGCCGGAGCAACCCAATATCGGGGCGGGCGGGCGCAGCGCAGGTGCGCTCAATTATCGATGACCACGAGACTTCCAGGCGCCGGCCAGCTCTTAAAGGGGTGGGTCAGGCAGCTCCAGCATCCACACTCTGCACCTTGTAGGCCTGCAAATCGGCGCAGGCCCTTCTCTGGCGCAACAAACCTCACTGAGGCAGAGAACAGAGCGCTTCAGCACTGAGTCTCTGGAGGAATTGGTGTCCGCAGTGGAGCGCCGGCGAGATGTCCTCTACCCCGACAATGGCAGGAGGCCTAATCATAAGGACTACCGACGAAAACTTGGAGGGATGTTTCGCTGAGGGTCAACTCCAGCAGCATGGCGACCAGGAGCCCTGTCCAGTGCCGGAAGAAATTCAACGACCTCACTCGGGTCGTCAGGGTGAGTGGAGTTAATGTAAACTTATGCATCCCTCCATGAGCACCTGACTTTATGGCTACAGGGTGCGCGATACCCCAATGGCCATCTGTCAGCAAGCACCCATGGCCCTTTCTGGTCACACACATCCACATTTGACTCAGGGCATCATGTAAGGTCTCTTCCACCATGGGGGGCATGAGAACATCACTCAGGGCATCATGTAAGGGCTCTTCCACCATGGGGGGCATGAGATGATAACTCAGGGCATCATGTAACATCACTTCCCGTCCTTTGCCCTGCAGGCCAAGCTGGCGCGGAATCGAAAGGAGCAGCTTCGCACCGGAGGAGGCCATCCTCAAGTGGAGCCTCTGACGGATCTCAAGGAGAGAGTCCACCAGATTGTGGGAGGACGTCTGAGTGGTCCTGTCACCACTACAGCTGCCGACCCCATTGTCCACAGCGATGGTAAGTTTCTCAACTATTACAGCTGTCACCTTTCAGTTGTTTCCCCCGCCAGCATGCTTTCTCAATGTGGACCCATGTCATAGCATTGCCGCACTGTTGCATCCCTTGCTGCCAAACTGTCCTTTTGCTAAAGCCACTCTTCAACCTCCCTGCTTTCAGATGCTGCATCACCAGCTCGGGAGCCGGGCCCTCAAGCTGCCAGTGCCAGTGCCTCCGGAGGCGACGAGCAGGAGGAAGCCGGACCATCCATGCCAGCCTCAGGGGAGCCACCGCATGTGGAGACTGGGGATAGTAGTTCCCTTGAGGGGAGGGGGGGGGGGCTCTGATGAGGAGCCAGTTGCAGGGACCAGCGGCCTGCAGCAACACGCGGGGGGTAGGGACGCTCGGGGGCTGTCTCCACGGAGGGCGAGGCAGGCCACCATGACTGCTGCACAGAGTGCAGAGGAGGTGCGTAGCCTTGCGGAAATGAGCGCCCTGGCCCGGCTCAGGCACACTGAGCTTATGGCTGCAGTGGGGAGGATGCCTGAGTCCAGCGACACGCTGGCAAAGAGTGTGGTGGACTTTGGGGCAGCAATGGAAAGGACTGTCCAGGGCTTCAGGGCAGCAATGGAAAGGTCTGCCCAGGGCTTGTCCGAAGCAGTGGAAAGTTCTGTCCAGGGCTTGTCCGAAGCAGTGGAAAGGACTGTTCTGGCCTTGTCCGAAGCAGTGGAAAGGACTATTCATGGCTTCTCCGAAGCACTGGCACCTGCCACGCAGGTCCTCACTGCTGCCACGCAGTCACTTGCTGGCCTCGTCCACACGCAGATTGAGGCCACGCGAACACTCACTGCTGCCACCCTAGCTGCATCAGGCAGGATCACCCCAGGCCCTTGCAGCACCACAGCAGGCCATGAATCTGTGGAGCAGTCGATAGCGGCGGATGATCCGGTGCGGCACCGTCAGAGTGCTAGTGTGTCGGCCGACCACGGTGCAGGTGTCCTCTCTCTGCATGTGAGCAGTCCTGATGCCAAATCTGGCACGTCAGCAGAGTAGCTGCCACCACCCACGCGGCACACTGCTAGCAGACATGCCCAGTTGGAGCAGCCTGCTTGCGGGACCTCCAAGCCCAGAGGTCGGCCAGGCCGTCCCTCAGGGGCTTCAGCGCCTCCAGACACTCAGCAGGCGTCCCCCAGCCTTGACCCAGCCACTGGGGTCCAATTACGGAGGAGCTGCAGGGAGGGAAGGGGCCGACCTCGTAAGAGGAGTCGGTCTCCATCAAGGGGTCACCAGTAGAGGGAGGTGCTAAGACGTCTCTTTTTCCGGTTTTAAGGCCGTCCACACCTGCTGTGTTTGTTTGTTATGGTTTGGTTAGTTTCGCCGGTTTGCCAGACAGTTATCTGTTAGTTTGTTAGTTATGATTTCTGTTACCATTACGTTGTCATGCTGGAAGGAAGCACTTGTTTGAAAATAAAGAAAACTTTTTATTTACAATCGAGCTGTACACTCTTTGCAATCATCGAGGCCTTCATAGGCTTACAGCAAACCGGAGGGCGCTGTTCGATTCACAGCCACCATTCTGTCCGAGGGGCCTAGAACCGAGTCCTTATGAGCCTCTGACGAACGGCCCTTCCAGTTTCTGGAGCCCTCCCATCTTCTTCCTCCTCCTCCTCCTCCTGATCCTCCTCGCCCGCATGCTCCCCCTCCTCCTCCTCCTCCTGATCCTCCTCGCCCGCATGCTCCTCCTCCTCCTCCTCCTCCACCTCCTCGTCCGCCTGCTCTGCTGAACCTTGAGGGTCGGCTGGCATTGGCTGGGTGCGTCGAATGGCCAGGTTGTGGAGCATGCAGCAGACAACAACGATGCGCGCCACATGCTCCGTCGAGTACTGTAGGGCGCCCCCCGAATGGTCTAGACAACGGAAACGCTGCTTCAGCACACCAATTGTGTGCTCCACAATGTTCCTGGTGTCCTGATGGCTGCTGTTGTAAAGCTCTTCTGCCGGGGTGGTGGGCAAACGGAGCGGGGTCATGAGCCATGGGCAGAGAGGATAGCCCTTGTCGCCCAGAATCCAGCCTCGTGGGTGATCCAGGGCCTCAAATAGGTCAGCCACTGAGGTCTGCCACAGGATGAAGGCGTCATGGCTGCTGCCAGGGAATTGTGCGTTCACCGCCATGATCATCTGCCGGTGATCACAGACCAGCTGCACACTAAGGGAGTGGAAGCCCTTTCGGTTACGGAACTCCTCCGGATTCTGCAATGGCGCCCGCAAAGCCACGTGTGTACAATCAATGGCCCCCTGCACCATGGGGAAGTCCGCAATAGCCGCGAAGCCCTGTGCACGCTCCCCCTGCTTCTCCAGGGTCAGAGGGAAGGTGATGAAATCGTGCCTCCTTTTGTAGAGGGCAGCTGTAACTTGCCGGATGCAGCAATGCACCGCAAATTGAGGGATATTAGAAATGTCCCCAGCTGCTGCCTGAAACGATCCGCTGGCGTAAAAGTTGAGCGCAACAGTGACTTTCACGGCCACCGACAGAGAGGTCCTGCACCGTATCCGCGGCTGCAGATCCCCAGCAAGCAGGTGGCACAGCTCAGTCACAACATCCTTACCGAATCGGAGCCTTCGCAGACACTGCTCCTCCGACATGGTAAGGTAGGAGACCTGCTGCCTGAAAACATTGGCAGCGTATGGTCGGATTTGGCGACGTCCATTGGCCCTCCTCCTTCTGGCCAATCCCAGCCCTCTCTCCCTCTGTCTCTGTGCCCCTGCCAGCTGTTCAGCAAGGATAACGTGCCCCTCCAAAGCAGCTCCCATTATTCTGTCCGACGAATAAGACGCAGTCAGCTTTCTGGATCCAACTGCTCTGAACAGGGCTGAAGGTCCCAGGGCTCCTCTGGCTCAATAACAACAAGTCTTTGCCACTGAAGGTCTGCAGCTCTCTCCAGCAGCGAGCAGAATGGCCAGGCCAAATGGCTGCCGGTTTTATAGTAGTGCTGTCCCCTTTAAAGAGCGCCCCCCGAGTACGAGATGGACCTGGTAATGTTCCATCCAACTGTCACTAATAGCGCCAGGCAAAATGGAGGGGGGCGCCACTGAATTGCCTGTACGGGGTGCCAAAAAGGCATTGCACAATGAAATGACGTCATGATCTGGCTGCGCCCGCAAGCGGGCGCAAAGACTTAGCACCGGCGCGAACAGGCTGCTCAATATGGCCGGATGCGCTAGGATCACTGCGCACGTCCGAAAATTGGGTACCACCCCAAATCTTGGGCTCTTTAGGCATTAATCGCTGGCGCAACCAACCGAATTTCTAGGCCCAGGAGTGTACACTGTAACAGGGGGTTATCCTGTTCCTGTGGTATTTACAGGGGGTTATCCTGTTCCCGGGGTATTTACAGGGGGTTATCCTGTTCCCGGGGTATTTACAGGGGGTTATCCTGTTCCTGGGGTATTTACAGGGGGTTATCCTGTTCCTGTGGTATTTACAGGGGGTTATCCTGTTCCCGTGGTATTTACAGGGGATTATCCTGTTCCCGGGGTATTTACAGGGGGTTATCCTGTTCCCGGGGTATTTACAGGGGGTTATCCTGTTCCTGGGGTATTTACAGGGGTTTATCCTGTTCCTGGGGTATTTACAGGGGGTTCTCCTGTTCCTGGGGTATTTACAGGGGGTTATCCTGTTCCTGGGGTATTTACAGGTGGTTATCCTTTTCCTGGGGTATTTACAGGTGGTTGTCCTGTTCCTGGGGTATTTACAGGGGGTTATCCTGATCCTGGGATATTTACAGTGGGTTTATCCTGTTACTGGGGTATTTACAGGGGGTTGTCCTGTTCCTGGGGTATTTACAGTGGGGTTATCCTGTTCTGGTGGTTTTACAGGGGGTTACCCTGTTCCTGGGGTATTTACAGTGGGGTTATCCTGTTCCTGGGATATTTACAGGGGGTTATCCTGTTCCTGGGGTATTTACAGGTGGTTATCCGTTTCCTGGGATATTTACAGTGGGTTTATCCTGTTACTGGGGTATTTACAGGGGGTTATCCTGTTCCTGGGGTATTTACAGTGGGGTTATCCTGTTCCTGGGGGTTTACGGGGGTTATCCTGTTCCTGGGGTATTTACAGTGGGGTTATCCTGTCCCTGGGGTATTTACAGGGGGTTATCCTGCTCCTGGGGTATGTACAGGCGGTTATCCATTTCCTAGGGTATTCAGAGTTGGTTATCCTGTTCCTGGGGTATTTACAGGGGGTTATCCTATTCCTGGGGTATTTACGGGGGGTTATCCTTTTCCTGCGGTATTTAGAGGTGGTTATCGTTTTCCTGGGGTGTTTACAGGAGTTATCCTGTTACTGGGGTATTTACAGGGCATTATCCTGTTCCTGGGGTATTTACAGGGTTTATCCTGTTCCTGGGGTATTTACAGGGGGTTATCCTGTTCCTGGGGTATTTACAGGTGGTTATCCTTTTCCTGGGGTATTTACAGGGGGTTATCCTGTTCCTGGGGTATTTACAGGGGGTTATCCTGCGCCTGTGGTATTTACAGGGGGCTATCCTGTACTCTGGGGTATTTACAGTGTTTATCCTGTTCCTGGGCTATTTACAGGAGGTTATCCTGTTCTCTGGGGTATTTACAGTGTTTATCCTGTTCCTGGGCTATTTACAGGGGGTTATCCTGTTCCTGGGGTATTTACAGGGGGTTATCCTGCGCCTGTGGTATTTACAGGGGGTTATTCTTTTCCTGGGGTATTTACAGGGGTTTATCCTGTTCCTGGGGTATTTACAGGGGTTTATCCTGTTCCTGGGGTATTTACAGGAGTTTATCCTGTTCCTGGGGGTATTTACAGGAGGTTTATCCTGTTCCTGGGGTATTTACATGGGGTTATCCTGTTCCTGGGGTATTTACAGGTGTTTATCCTGTTCCTGGAGTATTTACAGGGGGTTATCCTGTTCCTGGGGTATTTACAGGGGGTTATCCAGTTCCTGAGGTATTTAGAGGAGGTTATCCCATTCTCTGGGGTAGTTATAAGGGGTTTATCCTGTTCCCGGGTTAGTTACAGGTGTTTATACTGTTCCTGGGGTATTTACAGGGGGTTATCCTGTTCTCTGGGGTATTTACAGGTGGTTATTCTGTTCCTGGGCAAGTTACAGGAGGTTATCCTGTTCCTGGTGTATTTAAAAGTGTTATCCTGTTCCTGGGGTATTTACAGGGGGTTATTCTGTTCCTGTGGTATTTACAGGGGGTTATCCTGTTTCTGGGGTATTTACAGGGGGTTATTCTGTTCCTGGGGTATTTACAGGGGGTTATTCTGTTCCTGTGGTATTTACAGGGGGTTATCCTGTTTCTGGGGTATTTACAGGGGGTTATCCTGTTCCTGGGTTATTTACAGGGGGTTATCCTGTTCCTGGGGTATTTACAGGGGGTTATTCTGTTCCTGTGGTATTTACAGGGGGTTATCCTGTTTCTGGGGTATTTACAGGGGGTTATCCTGTTCCTGGGTTATTTACAGGGGGTTATCCTGTTCCTGTGGTATTTACAGGGTGTAATCCTGTTCCTGGGGTGTTTACAGGGGGTTATCCAGTTCCTGGGGTATTTATAGGGGTTTATCCTGTTCTTTGGGTATTTACAGGGGGTTATCCTGTTCCCAGGGTATTTACAGGAGTTTATCCTGTTCCTGGGGTATTTACAGGTGTTTATCCTGTTCCTGAGGTATTTACAAGGGTTATCCTGTTCCTGGGGTATTTACAGGGTGTTATCCTGTTCCTGGGGTATTTACAGTGGGGTTATCCTGTTCCTGGGGTATTTACTGGAGTTTATCCTGTTCCTGTGGTATTTACAGGGGGTTATCCTGTTCCCGGTGTATTTACAGGGGGTTATCCAGTCCCTGAGGTATTCACAGGATGTTAACCCGTTCTCTGGGGTATTTACAGGGTGTTATCCTGTTCCCTGGTTAGTTACAGATGTTTATCCTGTTCCTGGGGTATTTACAGGGGGTTATCCCATTCTCTGGGATATTTACAGGGGGTTATCCTGTTCTGTGGGGTATTTACAAGTGGTTATCCTGTTCCTGGGTTATTTGCAGGGGGTTATACTGTCCCTGCAGTATTTACAGTGGGTTATCCTGTTCCTGTGGTATTTACAGGGGGTTATCCTGTTCCTAGGGTATTTACAGGGGGTTATCCTGTTCCTGAGGTATTTAGAGGTGGTTATCCCATTCTCTGGGGTATTTAGCGGGGGTTATCCTGTTCCCGGGGTATTTATAGTGTGTTATCCTGTTCCCGGGGTATTTACAGGGGGTTATCCTGTTCTCTGGGGTATTTACAGGGAGGTTATCCTGTTCCTGGGGTATTTACAGGGGGGGTTATCCTGTTCCTGGTGTATTTGCAGTGGGGTTATCCTGTTCCTGGGGTGTTTACAGGTGGTTATCCTGTTCCTGGGGTATTTACAGGGGGTTATCCTGTTCCGGGGGTATTTGCAGGTGGTTATCCATTTCCTGGGGTGTAGCGTATGTGCCTTTAAGAGCCCCCTGTTTACTGTAATGCCGGTAATGGCCACTCGGGCTATATAAGCCTGTATATTGTGTTGTATCAGTTAGTTCCCCTCCAGACTTTGTTCAGTAAACACCTGTGAAACCAACTCCTGTCTTCAGTGTCTCTATTAACACATGGACACAACAGTGGCGACGAATTGCAACGGACTTACCTGCAATTCGGCAGCACCTCAAGGACATCGATTCCTCTGGCGTCCAAAGTCAAAGAAAAGCAAGAAAAAGAAAAAGCTGTGGTTTCACCAGCTAGCCGAGCTGGTGGCAGGCACTGCAATAATCTGTCCTGGGTGTCGGGCTGGGGCTCCAGCGGCTGGCTCTGCAGCGAGGCCAAGCAGCGAAGGCGGAGGCAAGCAGTAACAGACGGGGAGGGAGCACTCGGGAGACGGCCGGCGCTGCAAGCAGGTCGGCGTTCAGACCTAGCAGAGAGAGTCCGGCGGGAATGAGTCTCCACCTGTAAATAAATAAATAAAAAGAAGGGAAACCCGCGGAAAACAGCGTTGTCATCGGCAGCAGCAGCGGGGAAGCGCGGGAAGCGCCATATCTTTTCTGCAGAAAAGATAGAAAAGCGCGGGAAGCACCTTTTTTTTTCAGGATGCCTAAGCCTGGCAATATTGATGCTTTTGATAACAATATAGAGGATTGGACCACATATGTGGAAAGAGTGGAGGTATATTGCACCGCAAATGGAATAGAAAATGAAAAAAAGCGTCAGTACTTCTAAATCTAATGGGCGCAAAGACATACGGGCTGTTACGAAACTTAATCACTCCAGCCAAACCAAAGGACAAGAATTTTAAAGAAATTGTTGATACCCTACAGGAGCACTTAAACCCAACAGCGCTGCTGATAGCGGAACGATTCAAACTCTTCAAGAGGAATCAACACAAGAATGAAAGTAACGCTGATTACCTCACCGAATTAAGAAAGCTATCAAAGCACTGCCAATTCGGGGCAGGACTAGCAGATTATCTTCGAGACAAATTCGTCTGCGGTCTCCTAAGTGAAGGAACGCAGAAAAGGCTGCTTTCTGAGAAAGATTTAACACTGGACAAGGCTTTCAGTATGGCTGTATCATACGAAGCAGCCGCAAGAGGAGCTGCAGAGATACAACAAAAGACACAGGACTTCGGCACCCATGAAATGACACAGGGATTCGAGAGATGTTATCGCTGCGGCAGATCCACCCATGACCAGAGGGACTGCTGGTTCAAGGACAAAGCATGCAGGCAATGCGGAAAGATTGGACACATTGCACGGGTATGCCGATCTGGACAAAAAAAATCCACGGACAGGAAAAGAAAAATCAATAAAGAAAAGTACAGAAAGGTACAAATGATGACGGACAGTAGCTCCGAAGACCAGAAGAGCGATAGCGACTCCAAAAACAAGAGACTAAGCTGTCTCAAATTACATAATGTAATTGCCAAAGAAGATTACCAGACCATTTGGGTTACCCTCACGATAGCAGGGTCCCCAGTTAAAATGGAGCTAGATACAGGATCAGCTCTGACCGTCATAAATCGAGGGGATTACGAGCGGCTATTTCCGCATATACCTTTAAAAGACACATCCATTATCTTGAAAACATGTACGGGGCAGAAAGTATACCCCAAAGGAAAAATAAGGGTGCCTGTTGTATACAACGGCAAGGAAATACAAAAGTTGTATTTATACGTTCTACAAGATGGTGGTCCACCGCTGTTGGGACTTGAATGGATCAGGAAAATACGTTTAGACTGGCACTCCATTCAGGCACTGACGGTGACCAGTAAGGAAAAAAACGATGATGACGTCATACCTGAACGATTAAAAGACATCTTGGCCAACGCCAAAGAAGTGTTTCAAGAGAAACTAGGAACCTTGAAAGGCATCACCGCCTCAATAAAAGTGGAAGATGCGGCAATTCCCAAGTTTTTTAAGGCAAGACCGGTGCTATACGCAATTCGTCCAGCAGTCGAGGCAGAGCTGGAGAATTTGGAAAAGGCAGGCGTATTATCCAAAATAGATTGGAGCGAGTGGGCAACACCCATCGTCCCGGTCATGAAGAAAACGTTGAATAATGATAAATCTGAAGAACAGAGAAAAATTCGCATCTGTGGAGACTTCAAGGTGACTGTAAACCCGGTCCTTCACACGGTACAGTATCCTCTTCCGAGGATAGAAGATATTTTCGCCTCACTATCCGGAGGGAAACGTTTCACCAAAATTGACTTGGCACAGGCATATCTACAGATGGAGGTTGAAGAGGCCTCTAAAAAGTATCTCACGATAAATACACACAAAGGCCTGTACCAGTACAATCGACTGGTTTTTGGAGTAGCATCCGCTCCAGCTATCTGGCAAAGAGCTATGGAGCAAGTCCTCCAAGGGATTCCGGGGACTCAATGCTACCTAGACGACATCCTTGTAACAGGAGAAAACGACAACGAACACCTTGCCAACGTGGAGCAGGTGCTCACTAGGCTGAGAGAACGGGGCCTACGAGCAAATCGCCCCAAGTGCGAATTTTTCCAGAATCAAATATCATATTGTGGCCACATAATTAATAAGGAAGGGTTGCATAAGTCACCTGAAAAAATTGAAGCGGTCATAAAAACCCCAGCACCTGAAAATGTTTCACAATTAAGGTCGTTCCTGGGATTAATAAATTACTATCATAAATTTTTACCGAACTTATCAACTCTTCTGCACCCTCTTAATGAACTGCTACAAACAGGAGTAATTTGGAAATGGAGCGAAGACTGTAAACGTGCCTTCCATAAATGCAAAGACTTAATCACGTCCAAAGAAGTTTTGGCTCATTACAACCCATCACTGCCAATCAGACTGGCGTGCGATGCATCCCCTTACGGCGTAGGAGCAGTATTATCGCATAAATTCCCTGATGGCTCGGAACAGCCGATAGCTTTTGCGTCACGCTCATTGAACTCAGCTGAGCGTAACTATGCCCAAATCGACAGGGAAGCACTCAGCCTGGTATGGGGAGTGAAGAAATTCAACCATTACCTACACGGACAAAAATTTACCTTGTTGACTGATCGTCAACCCCTCATCTCCATATTCAACCCTAAAAAGTGTGTTCCCATTATGACAGCGCAAAGGCTACAGAGGTGGTCCCTTTTTCTAGGGGCACACCAATATATCATAGAATACAAAGGATCAAAACAGCATGGGAATGCTGACGGTTTATCGCGCCTACCGTTGCCAACGGTAGAAGAAGCACCTACCGTAGACCCAGTGGAGATTTTCCACTCTACCATAGTCGAATGTCTACCAGTATCAAATTCTGCCATTGAAAGGGAAACTAGAAATGACCCGACTCTCTCACGAGTCTACGATTTAACAGTGAAGGGATGGCCAGCACATGGTGAACCACTGTTGCCAGCATTCTCACAAAGAAGAGAACAGCTGTCAGTATGCCGAGGAAACTTGATGTGTGGATCCAGAATGGTGATTCCACCCAAACTCCAGGATAAAGTTCTAAAGGAGCTTCACGAGGGGCACCTGGGTGGAGTGAAAATGAAGAACCTAGCCAGGGCATTTGTATGGTGGCCAGGTATCGATGGAGACATCGAAGAAATGACCAAGAGCTGCCTAGGATGCCAGAAGGTCCAAAACTCTCCACCACAAGCCCCTCTACATCCATGGGAGTGGCCCTCATCTCCTTGGCAAAGGGTACACATCGACTTTGCTGGTCCATTTATGGACTCAATGTTCTTAATCGCCAGTTGGTGCACACTCCAAGTGGCCGGAGGTAATAAAGATGTCCTCCACCACCACGGAAAAAACCATCACAGTATTAAGGACCATATTTGCCAGGAATGGGCTGCCTGAACAGATCTGTTCTGATAATGGACCGCAATTTGTGTCCGAAGAATTCAGGAAGTTCTTAAAAAACAATGGGGTTAAGCACTACACGTCCGCCCCATATCATCCCACCACCAATGGATTGGCTGAAAGGTTTGTCCAGACCTTCAAGAAGGCCATAAAGGCCATGGGTAATGAAGACATAAAACTTCAGCATAAGGTGGATAACTTTATGTTTGCATACAGGAATGCAACACATATGGTTACAAACCAAACTCCCGCCATGATGTTCTTCAATAGAAGCCTAAGATGCCGGCTGGATTTGATCAAGCCAAACATCAGAAGGGACGTGGAGAACCGGCAATTTCAAGGCATGAATGAAAGGCCAACTAGAACCTTCCAGATAGGTCAACAAGTTTTGGCCCGGGACTACCGTACCGAGAAATGGCAGCCTGGAACTATCTGCACACGACTAGGACCGCTGATGTATACCGTGGACATCGGAGAAAGCATAATAAGGCGCCATGCTGACCAGATCATAGAGTCATCCGAAAAGGGACAACCTACACCACAACTCTATACACCTAATGATGAAGTAGATATACCCATAGTATCTACCTCCGATCCGGTGATACTGGAACCCGATGAACCCGACACTGGCATTCAAGCCGAATCAGCCTTGCCAAAAGAACCTACTACACCACCAGAAACTACTACACCACCGAGGCATTATCTGGACCGAGTCAGGAAGCCTCCAGAGAGACTGACTTATAATTGATTAACTGCAGCAATGTGTACGTTATTTTTCTTGTAACATGTAATTTATGATTACTTAAAATATTATGTACTGGTTGGCTAAAAGGGGAGGAATTGTAGTGTATGCGCCTTTAAGAGCCCCCTGTGTACTGTAATGCCGGTAATGGCCACTCGGGCTATATAAGCCTGTATATTGTGTTGTATCAGTTAGTTCCCCTCCAGACTTTGTGCAGTAAACACCTGTGAAACCAACTCCTGTCTTCAGTGTCTCTATTAACACACGGACAAAACATGGGGTATTTGCAGGTGGTTATCCTGTTCCTTGGGTATTTACAGGGGGTTATCCTGTTCCTGGGGTATTTACAGTGGGGTTATCCTGTTCCTGGGGTATTTACAGTGGGGTTAACCTGTTCCTGGGGTATTTACAGGGGTTACCCTGTTCCTGGTGTATTAACAGTGGGGTTATCCTGTTCTGAGGTATTTACAGGGGTTTATCCTGTTCCTGGGGTATTTACAGGTGGTTATCCGTTTCCTGGGGTATTTAAAGGTGGTTATCCTGTTCCTGGGGTATTTACAGGGGGTTATCCTGTTCCTGGGGTATTTACAGGTGGTTATCGTTTTCCTGGGGTATTTACAGGTGGTTACCCTGTTCCTGGGGTATTTACAGGGGGTTATCCTGTTCCTGGGGTATTTACAGTGGGGTTATCCTATTCCTGGGGGATTTACAGGGGGTTATCCTGTTCCTGGGGAATTTACAGTGGGGTTATCCTGTTCCTGGGGTATTTACAGGGGGTTATCCTGTTCCTGGGGTATTTAAGGTGGTTATCCGTTTCCTGGGATATTCAAAGTTGGTTATCCTGTTCCTTCGGGTATTGACAGGGGGTTTTCCTGTTCCTGGGGCATTTACAGGGGGTTATCCTGTTCCTGGCATATTTACAGGTGTTTATCATTTTCCTGGGGTATTTACAGGAGTCATCCTGTTCCTGGGGTATTTACAGGGGGTTATCCTGTTCCTGGTGTATTTACAGGGGGTTATCCTGTTCCTGGGGTATTTACAGGGTTTATCCTGTTCCTGGGGTCTTTAAAGGGGGTTATCCTGTTCCTGGGGTATTTACAGGTGCTTAACCTTTTCCTGGGGTATTTACAGGGGGTTATCCTGTTCCTGGGGTATTTACAGGTGGTTATCCTGTTCCTGGGGTATTTACAGGGGGTTATCCTGTTCCTGGGATAGTTACAGGGGGTTATCCTGTTCCTGGGGTATTTACTAGAGTTTATCCTGTTCCTGGGGTCTTTAAAGGGGGTTATCCTGTTCCTGGGGTATTTACAGGTGCTTAACCTTTTCCTGGGGTATTTACAGGGGGTTATCCTGTTCCTGGGGTATTTACAGGTGCTTAACCTTTTCCTGGGGTATTTACAGGGGGTTATCCTGTTCCTGGGGTATTTAAAGGTGGTTATCCTGTTCCTGGGGTATTTACAGGGGGTTATCCTGTTCCTGGGGTATTTACAGGTGGTTATCGTTTTCCTGGGGTATTTACAGGTGGTTACCCTGTTCCTGGGGTATTTACAGGGGGTTATCCTGTTCCTGGGGTATTTACAGTGGGGTTATCCTATTCCTGGGGGATTTACAGGGGGTTATCCTGTTCCTGGGGAATTTACAGTGGGGTTATCCTGTTCCTGGGGTATTTACAGGGGGTTATCCTGTTCCTGAGGTAATTACAGGAGGTTATCCCGTTCTCTGGGGTATTTACAGGGGGTTATCCTGTTCCCGGGTTAGTTACAGGTGTTTATCCTGTTCCTGGTGTATTTAAAGGGGGTTATCCTGTTCTCTGGGGTATTTACAGGTGGTTATCCTGTTCCTGGGCAAGTTACAGGCGATTATCCTGTTCCTGGGGTATTTACAGGAGTTATCCTGTTCCTGGGGTATTTACAGGGGTTATCCTGTTTCTGGGGTATTTACAGGGGGTTATCCTGTTCTTGGGGTATTTACAGGGGGTTATCCTGTTCCTGTGGTATTTACAGGGGGTTATCCTGTTTCTGGGGTATTTACAGGGGGTTATCCTGTTCTTGGGGTATTTACAGGGGGTTATCCTGTTCCTGTGGTACTTACAGGGGTTATCCTGTTCCTGGGGTATTTACAGGAGGTTATCCAGTTCCTGGGGTATTTATAGGGGTTTATCCTGTTCCTGGGGTATTTACAGGGGGTTATCCTGTTCCCTAGTATTTACAGGAGTTTATCCAGTTCCTGGGGTATTTACAGGGGTTTATCCTGTTCCTGAGGTATTTATAAGGGTTATCCTTTTCCTGAGGTATTTACAGGGGGTTATCCTTTTCCTGGGGTATTTACAGTGGGCTTATCCTGTTCCTGGGGTATTTACAGGGGGTTATCCTGTTACTGGGGTAGTTACAGGGGGTTATCCTTTTCCTGGGGTATTTACTGGAGTTTATCCTGTTCCTGGGGTATTTACAGGGGGTTATCCTGTTCCTGGTGCATTTACAAGGGGTTATCCTGTTCCCGGGGTATTTATAGTGAGTTATCCTGTTCCCAGGGTATTTACAGGGGGTTATTCTGTTCTCTGGGGTATTTACAGGGAGGTTATCCTGTTCCTGGGGTATTTACAGGGGGAGTATCCTGTTGCTGGTGTATTTACAGTGGGGTTATCCTGTTCCTGGATAATTTACAGGGGATTATCCTGTTCCTGGGGTATTTACGGGGGGTTATCCTGTTCCTGGGGTATTTACAGGGTGTTATCCAGTTCCTGAGGTATTTACAGGATGTTAACCCGTTCTCTGGGGTATTTACTGGGGGTTATCCTGTTCCCGGGTTAGTTACAGGTGTTTATCCTGTTCCTGGGCTATTTACAGGTAGTTATCCTGTTGCTGGGGTATTTAGAGGGGGTTATCCTGTTCCTGGGATATTTACAGTGGGTTAGAAACATAGAAACATAGAAGATAGGAGCAGGAGTAGGCCATTCGGCCCTTCGAGCCTGCTCCGCCATTCAATGTGATCATGGCTGATCATCCAAATTCAGTACCCTGTCCCTGCCTTTTCCCCATATCCCTTGATCCCTTTAGCCTCAAGAAATATATCCAACTCTTTCTTGAATATATTTAATGAACTGGCCTCCACCACCCTCTGTGGCAGAGAATTCCACAGGTTCACCAATCTCTGGGTGAAGAAATTCCTCCTCATTTCAGTCTTAAATGGCTTACCCCTTATCCTTAGACTATGACCCCTGGTTCTGGTCTCCCCGGACATCACAAACATCCTTCCTGCATCTAGTCTATCCAGACCTGACAGAATTTTATAGGTGATACGCTTATCAATTACTTCATAAAAGGTGATGAGTCGAAGAAGAGATGATGAGTCGAAAGAAGAGATGAATAAGGCTTTTATTAGCTAAGAAGAGACCATGCTTCTTCGTGAGTGACTGAACAAGTCTGAACGAAACCCACACAGTGGTGGGTGGAGTCAGCTGAGGCATGCCTCCATACACAGCGCCACCCAGAGGTGGCAATATACAATACAGTGGTTTACCACATTCACCCCTTGTTTAATGTGAAGTCCGGCGGGGTGAAGGGTACTACAAGTTAAGTCTATCAGGAGGCCTTGTCTGACGTCCTGATCGTCGTGGTGGCGGCGGTGGTGTTGCAGCATCCGACGTCGGGTCTGGTGTCTGGGTGGTTGGCGAAGATTCCTGGGGCTTTGGCATGCCGTCTGCAGGGGTTGGGTTGGGAGGGGTGGTGGGGGATAACAGTGGTAAGGGGGATAACGGTGGTAATTCAGGGGTACCCGAGGGTGCGAGATCTCGTATGGAGACCGTGTCCTCCCGCCCGTCTGGGTATGTCACCCAGGCATACTGGGGGTTGGCGTGTAGGAGGTGCACCCGCTCGACCAGGGGGTCCGTTTTATGCGTCCTCACGTGCCTCCGCAGTAGGACGGGCCCAGGAGAAGTCAACCATGCCGGTAGCGAGGTTCCCGATGTAGACTTCCGGGGGAAAACGAACATTTTCTCATGAGGGGTCGCATTAGTGGCAGTACAAAGCAGTGACCGAATGGAGTGAAGCGCTGCAGGGAGGACCTCCTGCCAGCGGGAGGTCGGAAGGCCCTTAGATTTTAGTGCTAAGAGGACTGCCTTCCAAACCGTCGCGTTCTCCCTTTCCACCTGGCCGTTCCCCCGGGGGTTGTAACTGGTGGTCCTGCTCGTGGCGATACCTCTTGTTAGCAGGTACTGCCGAAGTTCGTCGCTCATGAACGATGAGCCCCTGTCGCTATGTATATAGCTGGGGAACCCGAACAGAGCGAAGATGTCATTCAGACACTTGATGACCGTGGTACTGGTCATGTCTGGGCAAGGGATGGCAAAGGGGAAACGGGAGTACTCATCAACTATGTTGAGGAAGTACACATTGCGGTCAGCGGAGGGGAGGGGCCCTTTAAAATCGACGCTCAGGCATTCGAAGGGGCGGGTGGCCTTGATCAGGCTTGCTCAGTCCGGCCTATAGAAGTGCGGTTTGCACTCGGCGCAGATTTGGCAGCTCTTGGTCATGGTCCTGACCTCCTCGATGGAGTAGGGTGTAGGGGGTTTCTCTTGCTCTTTCTGGTCTCCTGCCAGGCTTCGTGCAATAATTACCCTTGAGTGGTTCGACCCACTCCCCCCTACGGTTCTAGACCTTGGACTTAGGTGCAGAGAACAGTAGTGCAGAGAAAGAACTCAATAGACCAGGTTGAATAGCACGAAATGGATGCTTTTATTTTTAAACAGTTTGAAGCATTACAAAATACATATCATAGGCACAGATTAAAGTTACTACAATCATGCACAAATTTATGAACTTGACTCTATGGAAATGGGGAACACACGGCACATCGAAAAAAGGGGAAACACATTACGATTTCCCTTAACTCCCTCCCCTATACCTAAACTAAGTTTCGACCTGGGGAACTTGGGATCATGCTCACCACTCTCGAAATCGCGAGAAAGGGGGGTTCGCAGCCTTTTTGGCACCGCTTTCCGTCGTCACGTGGATTTGGAAACTTCTGGCGCAGTCGATATTCTCTCCTCCCTCGAGGCGGTGGGGTAGACCCAGCCTCGATGAGCGCTCGTTAAGGTTGAGATCCACCAAGTCAATTTGGGTTCATGGAGCAGACCCAGATGCAGGCTATGCACTTGGGAGAATCTTGTGGCATCGATCGCCGGTTCTCCAGAGGGTTTCTTCTCCGTCGGCCTGGGTCGTCGATGATCTCCCGACCCCAGTACCCGGGCCACCCTCGTCGTCTTCTCGTCGTGGCCGAGCCTTGTTTGGCTGAACACCGACCACGTTGTCCTTTTACCGAAACCGTCCGTCTTTAAAAAGACGAAAACGTTTTCATCGATCTGCCGAAGTGGAAGAGGCGCCGATCCGGGCACCGTCCGCCCTTCGTTCGTTCCTCGTAGAAGAAAGTTCTTGAAGAAAATGGAAGCCTGAAGTCGCCCAACAAGAAAGCCGTGGCAGTGAAGAAGAAGTTGTTCAAGTAACCCGGAGTCCGAAGTTATTTAGCTGGACTTTCAATCCATAGTTATACTCTTTTGGGACAGTCTTATCTCCCGCCAAATCATAGTCCTGTCTTTGTATTAATTTTGGCGGGCAGAAATCTCTGCAGGGGCGCTTTGTCTTGTAACGGAGCCGGTGATAACTTAAACTGGCCTTCCTGGCCGATAATGTCTTTCAATGTCTTTTGCATTGTCACCGTGGCTCGGTTCGCATATTGATCGGTCCGGACATTTTCCTTGATGGCTGCTAAACGGTTTTTCCTTTGTACGATAAATGGGTATAAGTGTTTTTACATTGTCCGCCCATATCTTGATGGGCCCCATCCTGTACTTATAATCCATTGAATATGTATGCTGTTGCTCTGAGTTTCGGTTCCCAGAGATTGGCTTTCGTGGGCTCACTGTCTTCAATCCACAAGCCTGTCTGGCTTGCAGTAACAGAAATAAAATGGTTCATAAACTGATCACGGGGCCTGGCGGCCATTTTGTATGCCCTTTTATCAAAGGTTTTTCTGTGCAAGCTTACTTTGGTCAATAAACAGTCTTAATTTTATCCAGTTTTCTTGCGTGATTTTTGCTGAAAATTGCGAATCTTACAGGCCCCCCTGTGATACTGATAGCTTGCTTAAAGTATCAATAATCCTTGATGAGCAAATTTTCCCTGATTCCCCACATCCAAACATTCCTGGCACTTAACTATCTATGCCCCTCACGACACATGCAGTTCCCATTTCCGGAGAAAAATGAAAATTACCTCATGCACATTTGGAATCATAGACAGCAAATCTTAAACTATAACACCTTCACCTGTCAGATGGGCAGGGGTTGATACCCTTTTGCGCCATCTGCATGCATCTTTTATTAATCCAAAAAAACTTAAGAACAACTAATAACATGACAATACTTATTTCCTTATAACCCAAAACAATCAAAAAAAAAAAAAAAAAATTTTTTTAAATGGTGGGACGCTTAATCTTATACTAGCAGCTTAGAGTGGGGTATCTGCTTCCCCCATCTGCACATAGCGTTCTCTCCATTCTCCTGTGTTCTCGTGCCTCTGGAGGCGTTTGCCTCTTTTGCAATGCACGAAGAGCAAAAATATCACAATCAAAACCTGACATACTACTAGGATATGGGATGCTATTCTAATCCAGGCGGGGACCTCTATGTTGGTGAACAAGTCCCACCATGGTGGGATGGTTATATCCAATATGTCTTTTCCTATCTCTAAAGTCTTCTGCTCCAGTGTATAGAAATGTTTCTGCGAAACTATAACGGCTTTTAAAACCTTGGTGAGGTGTTCGGGAAGAGGGGGAATGACATAACCAAAATGCGCGACAAATCGTTGTAAGTCTGTGAAATTCTCTTTGATAGTGATGTGTACAGTGGAGGGCGCAGGAATGGGAACAATTCGTTGTTGTGCCACTTGAACCTCGGCCCTGGGTTTGAAACAGAAACTGCTATCACCGACCGAACACCACTCGTGTTGTCCATATCGGTACTGAGGCGCTGCAGTGGTGACGCAGTATGTCCCACCCCCGATATATGCTACCTGTGGGGGCACATGGTCCTCTGCCATTGCCTCCATGGTGCAATTCACCGGCTTCGCGCTAGCGGTTCTGAACCCGCACTGTGGTTTCAAAAAGGCATTCAAGTGCTGGGGACACAGGATGATGTGTGCTCCCCGGCTCCGACATCCCGAGAGGTCGGTGCCTGTCATCGTACGCTCCCATCTGATGACGTAAGGCGGGACCACTGCGTAACGAATGTGTGCGCCCCCCTGAATGACTCCAATGTTCTCTACTCTGTATACCGGGGCGTGGTTATTGTGCGAGGGCCGACAGGTAATCTTGAGATTTAATAGCAGGGTTTGTGTCCGCGTCCTGGATCAGCGAAGCAAGGGCTAGCTTGCAGAGCGGCTCCACCCTTTTGAGAATGGGCTTAATGCATTCTCAAAAGGGTGGAGCGCTTGCAAGTGCTTGTTGCTGATCCAGGACGGGACCAAACCCTGTTTTAAATCCTCAAGATTACTGCGGCCCTCGCCCAATAACCACGCCCCGTACAGCACACAGGCCTCGTTTTGCGCAGCTTGATCGGACGCATTCCGATCCTCCTTAATGAGTGCATTTACCGTTCTCGCGTGTTTCTCCAGCTCAGCAATTATGTCCTTAAAGTGTAGTGTCATGGCCTGGTCCTCATGCAACTCAGAACCCACGACCTTGTTTTCGTCTGTCAATATGTTCCTTAACTGGGCTTTTAAACCGTTGATCTGTGTCTGCAGTTCCACGTTATCTAGAGCGTTGACAACAGATGTCCCGGTATTAAAAGCAGTGAATATGTCATTTACAGTACCCCTTCTTTGCCTCCCGACTCGATCCAAAACTTCTGGCAGTGTGGTGTATAATTTGTCTCTGTCGATGTCGGCAAAATCAAATTCGTAAAATTGTCTAAACATACTGGTTAACAGGACCTGGTATAATTGTTCCGTTTCTTTGGGACACCACTCCGGCAATCTTACCTCAGTGAGATTTAAAATCACTGAGGCCACCGCGTAGTGTACCCCTTGGTACAGCACCTGACCGGTGGGTACCAATACTAAAACGTTCCCGGGTCCCCTGGTGGTGGTTGGGCACCCTCCTTTCTGGGCTAGTGCTACCGGAAGCGTGGGCAGGGGCTTGCGTGGGCGGGTGATGAGTTCAGTGGCGTTCACCGGAATAGGGGAGTATGGGGCTCCGCACGCTCGAGTGCTAACATCCCATCTCATCCCCTTCCCTTCATCCTGCCACTGCCTCTGGAAGAAGATGGACACGCCCTTGGGGCAGACGCGTCTCGAACCCCACATACAGACATATATTCCCTCATCCGGTTCCCACCATTTGTCCCAACACACACGTAATTGTCCGTGAGTTCCCGTAATAGTCCGATGGGTATTATTACCCAGTCGCTCCCACTCGACCGTAGAGTTTCTCATGTCCTTTCCCAGCTTTCGTAGCCACCACCATCGCCTTGGTGGTACGTTCCCATTGCACACCAGACAAATCCTCTTTCCCACGGTGACGCTGACTCTGGGCGCTAGGATCCTCACTCGAGGGCACGTTAATGAAGTCTCTTGGTAGGCAAAACCGAAATTGCTGGAATATTCCGTAGAATTCGTTCCCAGCCAACCTGGCCATCTCCCTTGGTGGAAGTAGGTGGCGGTTTCCTCTACCTCTCGCTCCCCCGTCCCATCCGTTGCGATGGGGGCCGTGTCCCCGGAGCACCCGAAAATGATGACGTCCTTGGTGCGGCCTCGGTAGGCCCACCCGCACCCGATCGCCATGAACGCGACGACAATCCTTTCCATCGTATCCCAGGTTTCTGTAACCAACAAAATGATGTAGCCGGGCTCCCGATAGGTGCTGGCCTAAATTAATTGGACGCGCGGGTTCCTGGACCCCGCTCCCTAACAAACACACATACCGGGCAGACTTCAAAATTGTACTCTTAACACCATATACTTTACATTCCTTAAACTATGACCATAATTACCTATCTTAACTTATGTACAGCGCCGCCCTCCGTGGGGCGGCTTTCCGAATCCCTGTGAGGTCTGTCGTGTGCCACACCCTGCGGTGGGGCTGCATTGATCTTTGGCCTTGATCCCCCGCAGCCTGTCGCTGCTGAACGGGGATCATGTCTTCCTGGGGCTGCTTTAAACCGTGGTTGGGGAGGATGGGGAGAATCTGGCCAAAATTTTCTGGGCTGGGGCGCTCGAGCTGACCTACGAGGGGCTGCTTTGGGTTGGGCTCCCGGGGCCGATGGACCTGGGGTCGTGACTGTTACCGTCACAGCCTGTGGTTCCTCCACAGCTGCCGGCTCCAGCTCCCCTTCCTCAGGCTCCGCCCCCCCGGGGTCGGGATCTGTGGCTTCCGACTCCACCTCACCTGTCCCTACAGGTAACGAGTCTTCACCCCCACTCCCTACCTCCCCCAAGCTTGAGTCGAGGGCGGGACTGCCGTCCTCTGACTCTTCCTCCTCCGTGATTGGGTCTAAAGCGAGGTTGAGCTGTTCGGGCTCTCCCCTGCCTAAATCCCATTCAAAAGATGAGACCTCCCACTCCAATGGGATGGCCTCTCCCTTCACGCAGGCTACTGCTCCAGCCTGTGTGGTCTGTGACTCTGTTACAGGCTGAGGATCTTTGTTCTCAGACCTGGTCCCCTTTGGTGGCCCTGGTGTACCCGGTTTAAACAGTTTACACTGGTTGATGTGAAACCATTTGGTACGTCGGGGCGTCTTCACTGCATAAACCATGGGGCTGGCTTTGTCTACAATGCTGTATGGCCCCATGTACAGTGGTTCAAAACTCCCTACCCTGGCGTAGTTTCGGACCATGACCTGGTCCCCGACTACCCACTCTTGTTGTTTCCGAGGTTCCAACAACAGTTTATTTCCCTGGTGCTGTCTTCCCATGTTCCCAGCCGCCTGCCCATAAATCTGTCTCAGGCGCTCCAAGAGGGTTTGGGCGAATTTGTCCCGTTTCACCTCTCGGAGCTGGCCCTCAGTGAGCACCGGGGCTAGCACATGGGTGGGTGTTCGCATGATCCTTCCAGTCATTAACTCGTGCGGGGAATACCCCGTGCTTTTGGACTGGCTGGCTCGGATCTCCATGAGGACTAAAGGCAGGACCTCCGCCCATTTCTGGGGCGAGCCCATTGTCTCTTTCCTCAGCTTTTCCTTGAGGGTCCGATTCATGCGCTCAACAATCCCGGATGACTGGGGATTGTATGCTACGTGCCACTTTCCCTCAATGCCCAAGAGCCTGAGGGCGTTCTGCATTACTTGACCGGTGAACTGACTCCCTTGGTCGGACTCTACAAAACGGGGGAGTCCCCACCGTGAGAACACTTCCCGAATCAAGATCTTAGCAGTACCCAGTGCCGTAGCTGTTCTGCACGGGAAGGCTTCTACCCATTTGGTGAACACATCTACCAGGACAAGGCAGTACTTATAGCCTCCCTGGGCGGCGGGCAGGGGCCCTATGTAGTCGACCTGAATCGACTGCCATGGTCCCTCTACCCTCCTGATGTGCCCCATGGGCACCTTCCTTTTGTGGGGGTCTGGGTTGTTAGCAGCACACACAAGACAGCTTGCGCAGAACTCGCGGACATCGTCCCGAAGTCCCGGCCACCATCCCGCCTGCTCCACCCGTTGCCAGGTGACCTCAGGTCCGGGGTGTCCCGCTCCTGGACCCTCGTGGGCCAATTGCAGGAATTCCCTTCGGTGCTGCTGCGGCACAACCCACTGCTCCTTTCGGAACAGCATACCTTCTTTGACTGTGAGGGCTGCCGTACTGTACGGACCTTCTACCTGTTTGCCCTCTGTGATGGCTTTTAGGACTGCTTTTAGGGCGGGATCCAGGGTTTGGACGGTCTTTAGGTCTGGGGGCGGTGTCACCCCTGTGTTCCCGGGAATTCCCTCCCTGCCTTGGATCGCCGCCACGGGTCCGGGTTCGTATGGGTCCCAGAGAATGCCGTTGCGGGCACCCTCCCTGGCTAGCGCATCCGCCTGCTGGTTGCCCTGACTGCGGGGTTCTGTAATGGAGTGAGCCTTCACCTTATGGATGAACACCTCTCCTTTCTCCCCCACAGCTGCTAGGATCTTCTCCAGCAAGGGCTTAACTGTTAAAGGCCGCCCGTCCGCGGAGGTGTACCCGCGTCGGGACCAGATGGCGAGGTACTCCGTACACGAATTGCACGTGAACATGCTGTCTGAGCAAATCGTGTATGGGGTTGGGAAAATCTCGGGGTGGGTAACCACGTACGCCACCGCGGACAGTTCAGCCTGCTGCGCGCTCATAGTGCTGGGGAGCTTTATTGCCAGGGCAATGTTTGCCGCAGGGTCATAAACTCCACACCCTGTGAGTCGCTTGCCGTCAGCTACAGTGCTAGAACCGTCTACGTAGATCTCGCGGCCCGTGGGATGTATCCCGGCCCGTAAACCTATGTTAACTTCCCATACCCCTTCTACGGAACATTGATGGGCTGTCCCGGGATATGCCATATTGGCTGCGAGCCTTGGCGCGCAGAGGCCTTTAACTTTGAGATCCATCTGGGAAAGGAGGAGGGTCCAGCGCGCAATCCGAGCGCTGCTTACGGTCCCATCCTTAATCCTCCCGTCCAGAAGCATCTTCGTGGGGGTGTGATGGGTGAGGAGCGTAATGGGAGAGGTCCCTGTGAAGATCACTGATCTGTTCACAGCCCAATGCGTGGCCAGGAGATGCCGTTCGCAATTGGAGAAACTCCTCTCCACATCCGTGAGCACCCTGGAGGAATAAACTACTGGTCTTAGCTTGCCGTGCCGCTCTTGGAGCAGTACTGCGCTCAGGCTGTCCCCACTAGCGGCTACCTCCAGAAAGAACTCCTCTCCCCCATCTATGGCCCCTAGGGCTGGCGCGGTCTGCAGATCTCTTTTCAACTTCTCGAATGCTGCCTGGCACCCCTCGTCCCAAGACCACTCGACTCCCTTGTGTAAGAGTCGAAGTAGCGGGGCCGCTGTGGCAGCATAGTCCTCGATGAAATCTCTGCAGTACCCGGTCAATCCCAAAAAGGACCTTACACCCGTTACTGTGTTGGGAATCGGCAGATCTTGTATAGATTCCCGTCTGGCCTTATCTATGGCTCTTTCCCCAGCGCGGATGGCCAGACCCAGGAATTTAACTTCCTGCTGGCCGATCTGCGCTTTCTTTGGGTTTACTTTGAAACCCTTCCTTTCTAACAGTTCCAACAATTCGGCTAACAGTGGGCCGTGCTGCTCCCTTGTATCTGTGAACAGGAGTAAGTCGTCCACATACTGCACTATCTGGTTGGGCTGGCTGAACTCTTTCAAACTCCCCGCCATACACTGATGGAAAATGCTGGGGCTGTTGTGAAAACCCTGTGGTAAGCAGTTCCAGGTGTACTGTTGCCCTTTGAAAGTAAAGGCAAACTTGTACTGGTCCTCCCGCCGCAGCGGAATGGACCAAAAACCGTTCGAGATGTCCAGCACCGTGAATGTGGTCGCCGATGCTGGAATACTCCCTATTAAGTCTGCAACTGCTGCTACCGTGGGCGCGCAGGCTGGGATATTACTATTGAGGACTCTATAGTCCACCGTGGCTCTCCACGAATTGTCCGGTTTCTTTACCGGCCATAATGGGGAGTTCACGTGGGTGGCTATCGTCCTCAATACGCCCTGCTGTACCAATGAAGATATTGCTGTCTCCATGTCGGGTTCTGCCTCCTTGGGGAAATTATACTGCTTTTGGGGTCGGATCATGGGGTCCCCGTCTACGCTGACTTCGAACCCAGTGACTCTCCCGCAGTCGTGCTTGTGGGTGGCGAACGCGGTCAGATTTTCTGACACACGCGCCTGCAAGTCCGTTGGGACGTTTGTTATCATGAGCTCGAGATCGTAACCTCCTGATGGCTTCATAGTGCACAGGGCCCCCTTTTCTTCCTTCCCCGGGATTACGACTACCTTACCTAAACCGCCCTCGGCTCCCCAGAGACAGTGATTTCTCAGGTCCACGAGGATCCCGTGTTCCACCAAGAAATCAGCCCCGAGGATGCCTTTCCCCCCCCCCTCTTTCCACTTCAATAGGATGCACGTCCATGTGGTGTGGAGCGCTCCCAACTGAATGGAGAGCGGGAGGGAGTGCGCGCCAGCCTGTGCTCTACCCGTGAAACCCGCTACTAAATATGGAGCCTGGGCGGACAGAGGTGAGGCAAAAGGTTTGTCCGTGTGGATCAAGGTACATGAAGCTCCCGTATCCAACAGGTAACTACCCCTTTGTTTCTCCACCTCCATCTCCACCACAGGTCTTCTCCAAGCGTCATAGCGGAGCGGACACAAGTAGATGGGCTGCGCGGGCGTCAGTCATTTAGGTGTTTCGGCTGGGGTCTCGGGGGCGATAGGGCTGTTAGCAACCGCTACCTTCCCCTGCCAGGTCATCAGAGACCGCATAGTCTCCAAGACTGACTCGATCGCAACGGGGTCCACAACCGCACCACCCCCTTCATTCGGGGCAAAAGCTACGGTTGGGTTCTGGACTGGTGTTGGGGCAGCGGCCTGCACTTGTGGTTGTGCTGGTGTTGGGGAAACTCTCGGGCCATTGGCGACTCGGGCTTGGGCTCGATCTTGGGCTGCGGCGAACTCTCTCTCCCTCTTATCCTTCCAAGGATTCCTACAGTCCTTGCGCCAATGACCCTCCTTCCCACACCCGTAACAACTGCTATTTGCTTGGGGATGGCGATTTCCCTCCTGACGCCATTCCTTTTTAGCAGAGGCTGCGGGTCTCACCTCATGCACCTTTCCTTTCACAACAGGCGTTTTCTTGCCCTTGTTGTTTCTATAACTGATCGTGAGCTGATCTAGTACTACTTCCTCCGTGGAGCGGGCGTTAGTGGGGTCAAACCATGCTTTGGCCTGTTCCTTCACTACTGGCAGGCAACCTGCTACCAGGCACCGAAGCCAGTGAGCCCTTTGTTCGCCATCCAGCCCGGCCCGGGCCGGCCCGCCCGGGCAGCTGCGCCGATACACTGGCCACAACCTGTCGGCGAAAACCCGTGGGGGTTCTCCCTCTAGCTGCACTGTCTTTTCTAAACGGAGGAACGGAGTTCCGTCCCCCTCTCCCATGATCTCCAGAATCTCATCCCGTAGCAACTCATAGTCCCTGTGCCCTCTCTTGCTCTCGTCAGGGAGACACTGGAGGAGCGAACTGTCCAGGGAGAACAGCAGCATTTTAGACTGTTCAACCCCGTCGCAGTCATTGACTGCTGCGGTCTGCTCCACGTCCCTGAAATGCACGGAGGGATCTCCTGACTCGGAGAGTTTTGGGATGTGACTTATCATCTCTCTTAGCTGTCGTGCGCTATGAGGCATTATGATCTGACTCTCAAGGGGTCCGTCATCGCCATTTTCTTCATTTGGACCGATCCTCCGGTGTCTCGTTGGACACATTGGCGCCGACCCCGACTCTACTGTCTGGGGTTGCTCTACCTCAGGGCTCTTTTCCTCTACCGTCTCCGTCTCCTGTCCCGGAGTCCAAGACTCCTCATAGGCAGGAGGCGCAGAAGGTTCGGGGGTTGGTACCCCAACTGCCTCTTGTGGAATCGGTCTTTTGGATTCCTTGGCTAGCAACAGCTGACTCGCTGGTGGATTTATGAGACACACCAACCCGTTTGCCTTCGCTAGGGCCTTTCTCAGGTCCTCTAGCTCCCGGCGGCAAGTGCTGTGGTCGGTGTTCTCAGATCTATCCTCCATGGCCATTTTATATGCTGCCCTGGCTCCCAGGAGCTTTTCCTCTTGGGCATCTACTTGTTTGGCTAGACGGGAACACCTCTCTCTCATTCTACCTTCACTGGCCTTGGCCTCCACGACCTGACATTTTAAATATTCTACCCGGGTTTCGTGGCAGCGAATTACAGAGCGGCGTTCCTGGTTCAGCGCGTCAAGCGATTCAATCAGTTTTTGACCTCCCGCAACCTTTTCCTCCACGCCTTTAAGCAAGCCGTTGATCTGGACTGTCTGTGCTGCAACTACCTGGTCCAAAAGCTGGACTTGCTTCTTGTAGCACATCAGCCAGACCGCCTTTTCTACAGATTTCTTATGCTCTCTACCCGCTGTCCACTTGATGGCTGCGTCTAGCGGGCGCCTATCCCTTAGTAGATCAGATATCCATTGTTTTGTGAGGTTGACTTTTCCGAAAACATAATCTGCTATTCTTTCATCCATCACATTTCGTCTATTCAGATCTTGATCTAACACACTACTTTCCTGCTGCCAAGGTCCTGCCGCGGTCGCCATTTCTGTAGGGGGTTTCTCTTGCTCTTTCTGGTCTCCTGCCAGGCTTCGTGCAATAATTACCCTTGAGTGGTTCGACCCACTCCCCCCTACGGTTCTAGACCTTGGACTTAGGTGCAGAGAACAGTAGTGCAGAGAAAGAACTCAATAGACCAGGTTGAATAGCACGAAATGGATGCTTTTATTTTTAAACAGTTTGAAGCATTACAAAATACATATCATAGGCACAGATTAAAGTTACTACAATCATGCACAAATTTATGAACTTGACTCTATGGAAATGGGGAACACACGGCACATCGAAAAAAGGGGAAACACATTACGATTTCCCTTAACTCCCTCCCCTATACCTAAACTAAGTTTCGACCTGGGGAACTTGGGATCATGCTCACCACTCTCGAAATCGCGAGAAAGGGGGGTTCGCAGCCTTTTTGGCACCGCTTTCCGTCGTCACGTGGATTTGGAAACTTCTGGCGCAGTCGATATTCTCTCCTCCCTCGAGGCGGTGGGGTAGACCCAGCCTCGATGAGCGCTCGTTAAGGTTGAGATCCACCAAGTCAATTTGGGTTCATGGAGCAGACCCAGATGCAGGCTATGCACTTGGGAGAATCTTGTGGCATCGATCGCCGGTTCTCCAGAGGGTTTCTTCTCCGTCGGCCTGGGTCGTCGATGATCTCCCGACCCCAGTACCCGGGCCACCCTCGTCGTCTTCTCGTCGTGGCCGAGCCTTGTTTGGCTGAACACCGACCACGTTGTCCTTTTACCGAAACCGTCCGTCTTTAAAAAGACGAAAACGTTTTCATCGATCTGCCGAAGTGGAAGAGGCGCCGATCCGGGCACCGTCCGCCCTTCGTTCGTTCCTCGTAGAAGAAAGTTCTTGAAGAAAATGGAAGCCTGAAGTCGCCCAACAAGAAAGCCGTGGCAGTGAAGAAGAAGTTGTTCAAGTAACCCGGAGTCCGAAGTTATTTAGCTGGACTTTCAATCCATAGTTATACTCTTTTGGGACAGTCTTATCTCCCGCCAAATCATAGTCCTGTCTTTGTATTAATTTTGGCGGGCAGAAATCTCTGCAGGGGCGCTTTGTCTTGTAACGGAGCCGGTGATAACTTAAACTGGCCTTCCTGGCCGATAATGTCTTTCAATGTCTTTTGCATTGTCACCGTGGCTCGGTTCGCATATTGATCGGTCCGGACATTTTCCTTGATGGCTGCTAAACGGTTTTTCCTTTGTACGATAAATGGGTATAAGTGTTTTTACATTGTCCGCCCATATCTTGATGGGCCCCATCCTGTACTTATAATCCATTGAATATGTATGCTGTTGCTCTGAGTTTCGGTTCCCAGAGATTGGCTTTCGTGGGCTCACTGTCTTCAATCCACAAGCCTGTCTGGCTTGCAGTAACAGAAATAAAATGGTTCATAAACTGATCACGGGGCCTGGCGGCCATTTTGTATGCCCTTTTATCAAAGGTTTTTCTGTGCAAGCTTACTTTGGTCAATAAACAGTCTTAATTTTATCCAGTTTTCTTGCGTGATTTTTGCTGAAAATTGCGAATCTTACAAGGGCAGGTTACGGGATTTGATAAAATGGAAAAACCTGGTGACCCCCGGGTGGCAGAGGTCATTGTGGAGGGACTGCAGCCTATCACTCTGCGCGTTGGCGCATGTACCACGTGATAGGGCATCTGGGGGCTCATTGAGTTTCCCTGGCCGATACAAGATATCATAATTGTAGGTGGAGAGTTCGATTCTCCACCTCAAGATCTTGTCGTTCTTGATTTTACCCCTCTGCTTATTATTAAACATAAAAGCTACTGAACGCTGGTCAGTGAGCAGGGTAAATCGTTTCCCGGCCAGGTAATGCCTCCAGTGACGCACCGCTTCTACAATAGCCTGGGCCTCCTTTTCGACGGAGGAGTGTCTCGTCTCGGGGCCCTGGAGGGTCCTTGAGAAAAAGGCCACGGGTCTGCCCGCCTGGTTAAGGGTCGTGGCTAGGGCGAAGTCGGAGGCATCGCTCTCCACTTGGAAGGGGATGGACTCATCCACCGCGTGCATTGCGGCCTTCGCGATATCGTTCTTGATAAGAGTGAAGGCTGCACACGCCTCTGGTGTCAGGGGGAAGGAGGTGGCTTTGATGAGGGGCCTGGCTTTGTCTGCATAGAGGGGCACCCACTGGGCGTAGTAGGAGAAAAACCCCAGGCATCTCTTCAGTGCTTTTTGGCAGTGGGGAAGGGGTAGCTCCATTAGGGGGCGCATTCTGTCGGGGTCGGGCCCGATGACTCCGTTCTCCACCACGCAGCCGAGGATGGCCAGGCGCTTGGTGTGAAACATACATTTTTCCTTATTGTACGTTAGGTTCAGCCGTTGGGCCGTACGGAGGAAATTTGCTAGATTAACGTCGTGGTCCTGCTGGTCTTGGCCGCAGATGGTGACGTTATCCAAATAGGGGAAGGTTGCCTGCAGCGCGTTCTGGTCAACCATTCGGTCCATCTCCCTTTGGAAGACCGAAACCCCGTTGGTGACGCCGAAGGGGACCCTAAGGAAGTGGTAGAGGCGGCCGTTTGCCTCGAAGGCAGTATACTGGCGGTCCTCATGGCGGATGGGCAGCTGGTGGTACGCTGACTTAAGGTCGATGGTGGAGAATACTTTGTATTGCGCAATCTGATTGACCATATCAGATATGCGAGGGAGGGGGTACGCGTCCAGCTGGGTGTACCGGTTTATGGTTTGGCTGTAGTCGATTACCATGCGGCGTTTTGCAGTGGTTTTAACGACTACAACCTGGGCTCGCCAGGGGCTAGTGCTACCTTCGATAATGCCCTCCTTCAAGAGCCGCTCCACCTCAGAGCTGATAAAAGCTCTGTCCCCGGCACTGTACCGCCTGCTTTTGGTAGCGATGGGTTTACAGTCGCGGGTGAGGTTAGCGAACAGGGGAGGGGGGGGGACTTTTAATGTGGAAAGGCTGCAGGTGGTTTGCAGCGGGCGATTTAAAAGTTGTTGGTTGCAGACTGTGAGTGGGGGGAGGGGTCCACCGTATGCTAGTGTGACACTCTTAAGGTGGCACTGAAAATCCAACCCTAGCAGGACGGCAGCGCAAAGACGGGGCAGGACTAGCAGTTTAAATTTTTGATATTCAGTGCCCCCTACTGACAGGGTCACCACACAGTAGCCGCTGATGTCCATTGACTGGGACTTGGACGCCATAGAAACGCGATGGTGCGTTGGCAGAATCGTGAGGGAGTGGCTACGTACCGTGTCGGGGTGGACGAAACTCTCTGTGCTCCCGCTGTCGATCAGGCAACTGGTGGCGCGGCCGTTTACCGCGATATCCATCATGGAGCTGGATAGATGGTGAGGGTGGCCTTGATCCAGTGTCACGGAGGCCAGTATGTGGCTTAGTGAGTCACTATAGTCATCCGCCGAGACGGTGGTCGGTTCCGGTGACGAAATGGCGGTTGAGTGCGTTGGATACGATGGCGGCGGATGCCATGCGGCCGGGGGTACACAAAATGGCGGATAAGATGGCTGCTCCCACGGCCCGCACGCTGCGCTGCTGGCTGGCTTCCCCTTGCAGGCGTTAGCGTAATGGCCTTTCTTCCCGCAGCCCGAGCAGGTAGCTGTCTTAGCTGGGCAGTGCGCTCTGGGATGTTTTAACTGGCCACAGAAATAGCATTTTTGGGCCTGGTTACTGGGCATCGAAGCAGTTCTTACCGGAGGCTGCTGTCTCGGTTGGGTCGCTGCAGCGGTTGGTGCCGGGGGCGGCGGTCCCGTGTCCCACGGTTTCGATTGCCATGTCTCGGCGCCGTTACGGGGGTATGCCTCGAGGTTTCGGTGGGCCTCCTCTAACGAGAGCGCAAGGGCAATGGCCGTCTTCAGGTCGGGTTCCTTGCTTTCTAGCAGTCTCTGCCGGGTGTGGTCTGACTGGAGGCCCCTGACGAAGGCATCACAGGCGAGTCCCTGCGCGTGCTCCACAGCCGTTACCGCTTTACAATCGCAGTCTCTGCAGAGTGCCAGTAGCGCCCGTGCAAATGCCCCTACCGATTCTCCCGGTTGCTGCCTGCGGGATCCCAAGAGGTGTCGGGCGTAAATTGTGTTCACTGGGCGCGTATATTGCCCTTTTAGTAGCTCGAGGGCCGCCACGTACGTATTAGAGTCCCGGATTAGCATATATACTTGATGGCTCACCTGGGCGGTCAAAATTTTCAGTTTGTGATCCTCCTCTGTAACCTGTGAGATTGCGAGGAAGGATTCAAAGCAGCTCAGCCAGTGTTCAAACTTGGCTGATGCACCCACATCTTGAGGGTCGAGGTCCAGGCGTGGTGGTCTGAGGGCTCTCAGCAATGTCTGCTGTATCCGTTGCTGTTGTTGCTCCTCAGGTGTCGCCATTTAACTTTTAGCTAATAAAATTGATATGCTTATCAATTACTTCATAAAAGGTGATGAGTCGAAGAAGAGATGATGAGTCGAAAGAAGAGATGAATAAGGCTTTTATTAGCTAAGAAGAGACCATGCTTCTTCGTGAGTGACTGAACAAGTCTGAACGAAACCCACACAGTGGTGGGTGGAGTCAGCTGAGGCATGCCTCCATACACAGCGCCACCCAGAGGTGGCAATATACAATACAGTGGTTTACCACAATAGGTTTCGATGAGATCCCCTCTCAATCTTCTAAACTCCAGTGAGTATAAGCCCAATCGACACCATCTCTCCTCATACGTCATTCCTGCCATCCCAGGTATCAGCCTGGTGAATCTTCGCTGCACTCCCTCCATGGCAAGAGCGTCCTTCCTCAGGTAAGGTGACCAAAACTTCACACAGTACTCAAGGTGCGGTCTCACCAAGGCCCTGTACAACTGTAGCAAGACATCCTTGTTCCTGTACTCGAACCCTCTTGCTACGAAGGCCAACATACCATTTGCCTTCTTAACCGCCTGCTGCACCTGCATGCTTACCTTCAGCGACTGGTGCACAAGGACACCCAGGTCTCTTTGCACTTCCCCTTCTCCCAATCTACTGCCATTCAAATAATAATCTGCCTTCCTGTTTTTGCCACCAAAGTGGATAACCTCACATTTATCCACATTATAGTGCATTTGCCATGTTTCTGCCCAATCACCCAACCTGTCCAAATCATACTGGAGTTTCCCGACATCCTCCTCGCAGCTTACCCTCCCACCCAGCTTTGTGTCATCTGCAAATTTGGAGATATTGCATCCAATTCCCTCGTCCAGATCATTAATATATATTGTGAACAGCTGGGGTCCTAGGACCGATCCTTGCGGTACCCCACTCGTCACTGCCTACCACTCGGAAAACGACCTGTTTATTCCAACTCTTTGCTTTCTGTCCGCCAACCAGTTCTCTATCCAAATCAATACCTTGCCCCCAATCCCATGTGCCTTAATTTTGCACACTAATCTCTTACGTGGGACCTTATCGAAAGCCTTCTGAAAGTCCAAATACACCACATCCACTGGTTCTCCCTTATCTATTTTACCAGTTACATCCTAAAAAATTCCAGTAGATTTGTCAAGCATGATTTACCTTTTGTAAATCCATGTTGACTTTGTCCGATCCTGTCACTGCTTTCCAAGTGCTCTGCTATTACATCTTTTATAATAGACTCTAGCATTTTCCCCACTACCAATGTCAGGCTTACCAGTCTATAATTCCCTGCTTTTTCTCTACCACCTTTTTTGAATAGTGGGGTAACATTAGCTACCCTCCAATCCATGGGTACCGTTCCAGAGTCTATGTCCTGTTCCTGTGGTATTTACAGGGGGTTATCCTGTTTCTGGGGTAATTACAGGGGGTTATCCTGTTCCTGGGGTATTTGCAAGTGGTTTATCCTGTTCCTTGGGTATTTACAGGGGGTTATCCGGTTCCTGGGGTATTTACAGGAGTTTATCCAGTTCCTGGGGTATTTACAGGGGTTTATCCTGTTCCTGGGGTATTTACAGGGGGTTATCCTGTTCCTGGGGTATTTACTGGGGTTTATCCTGTTCCTGGGGTATTTATAGGGGGTTATCCTGCTCCCAGGGCATTTACAGGGCTTATCCTGGTCCCGAGATATTTACAGGGGGTTATCCCATTCTCTGGGTTATTTACAGGGGGTTATCCCATTCTCTGGGTTATTTACAGGGGGTTATCCCATTCTCTGGGTTATTTACAAGGGGTTATCCTGTTTCTGGGTTATTTACAGGGGGTTATACTGTTCCTGCAGTATTTACAGTTGGTTATCCTGTTCCTAAGAACATAAGAACATAAGAAATAGGAGCAGGAGAAGGCCAATCGGCCCCTCGAGCCTGCTCCACCATTCAATGAGATCATGGCTGATCTGATCCTAACCTCAAATCTTCTATCACTCTGCATCCACCCGAACCCATGTGATCTCCCAGGAGAGGCGAAAAACCAGATAAAACACCCAATGGCCAATTTGGGAGAAAAAAATCTGGGAAATTCCTCTCCGACCCATCTAGGCGATCGAAATTCTTCCAGGAGATCACTCTGTCCCTATATTTTCTACAGTACTTACCTTCTGTAAAGGCGATCTCCACCCCAGCCAGGAACAGGAATAAAACCATCTCCTGAAATCTAACAGAATTAGAACACAGTAGGAGCAGAACCAGGCTACACGGCCCCTGGTCCCACTCCACTACCCATAGGGCCATGACCATTCCGAACCTAGACTCATGTCCAATTTCCTGCCCGCTCCCCGTAACCCTTAATTCCCTTTACTTCTAGGAAACTACCTATTTCTGTTTTAAATGTATTTAATGATGTAGCTTCCACAGCTTTCTGGGGCAGCAAATTCCACAAACCTACCACCCTCTGAGTGAAGAAGTTTCTCCTCATCTCAGTTTTGAAAGAGCAGCCCCTTATTTTAAGATTATGCCCCCTAGTTCTAGTTTCACCCATCATTGGGAACATCCTCACCGCATCCACCCGATCAAGCCCCTTCACAATCTTATATGTTTCAATAAGATTGCCTCTCATTCTTCTGAACTCCAATGAGTAGAGTCCCAATCTACTCAACCTCTCCTCATATGACCACCCCCTCATCCCCGGGATTAACCGAGTGAACCTTCTTTGTACTGACTCGAGAGCAAGTATGTCTTTTCTTAAGTATGGACACCAAAACTGTATGCAGTATTCCAGGTGCGGTCTCACCAATACCTTGTACAACTGCAGCAATACCTCCCTGTTTTTATATTCCATCCCCCTAGCAATAAAAGCCAACATTCCATTGGCCTTCTTGATCACTTGCTGCACCTGCATACTAACTTTTTGAGTTTCGTGCACCAGGACCCCCAGATCCCTTTGTACTACAGTACTTTCCAGTTTCTTGCCATTAAGATAATAACTTGCTCTATGATTTTTCCTGCTAAAGTGCATAACCTCACACTTTCCAGTATTGTATTCCATCTGCCAAATCTCTGCCCACTTACTTAGCCTGTCTATGTCCCCTTGCAGGTTTTTTATGTCCTCCTCACTCACTACTTTCCCTCCCATCTTAGTATCATCTGCAAACTTTGATATGTTACACTCGGTCCCCTCCTCCAAATCGTTAATATAGATTGTAAAGAGTTGGGGACCCAGCACCGACCCCTGCGGAACACCACTAGTTACTGGTTGCCAATCTGAGAATGAACCATTTATCCCAACTCTCTGCTTTCTGTTAGAGAGCCAATCCTCCACCCACGCCAGAATATTACCCCCAATCCCATGATTTTTTATCTTGAGCAATAATCTTTTGTGTGGCACCTTGTCAAATGCCTTTTGGAAGTCTAAATACACTACGTACACTGGTTCCCCTTTATCCACCCTGTATGTTGCTTCCTCAAAAAACTCAAGCAAATTTGTCAAACATGACTTCCCCTTCATGAAACCATGCTGAGTTTGTCCTATTAAATTATATTTATCCAAATGTCCCGTTACTGTCTCCTTAAAAATGGACTCTAACATTTTACCAACCACAGATGTTAGGCTAACAGGCCTATAGTTTCCAGCCTTCTGCCTACTACCCTTTTTAAATAAGGGTGTTACATTAGCAGTTTTCAAGTCTGCCGGGACCTTTGCTGAGTCCAGGGAGTTTTGGAAAATTATTACCAATGCATCCACAATCCCTACCGTCACCTCCCTCAAGACCCTAGGATGCAAGCCATCAGGTCCAGGGGATTTATCTGCCTTGAGTCCCATTATTTTACCAAGTACCACTTCCTTAGTGATTTTAATCGTATTTAGTTCCCCCCCCCCCCCCCGCTAGAGCCCCCTGTTTGTCCAGTGTTGGGATATTCTTAGTGTCAGAGAGTTGGAATAAACGGCTCGTTTTCGGAGTGGCAGGCAGTGACCAGCGGGGTGCCGCAAGGATCTGTCCTGGGACCCCAGCTGTTCACAATATATATAAATGATCTGGATCAGGGAATTGGATGCAATATTTCCAAATTCGCTGACGACACTAAACTAGGAGGAGGGGTGGGCTCTGATGAGGATGTCAGGAGGCTACAGTGCGATTTGGACAGGTTGGGGGAATGGGCGGATACGTGGCAGATGCACTATAATGTGGATAAATGCGAGGTTATCCACTTTGGGGGTAAAAACAGGAGGGTAGATTATTATCTAAATGGCAATAGATTGGGAGATGGGGAAGTGCAGAGGGACCTGGGTGTTCTTGTGCACCAGTCACTGAAGGAGAGCATGCAGGTGCAACAGGCGATTAAGAAGGCAAATGGTATGTTGGCCTTCATATCAAGGGGGTTCGAGTATAGGAATAGGGATACCTTACTACAGCTGTACAAGGTGCTGGTGAGACCGCATCTGGAGTATTGTGTACAGTTTTGGTCGCCCCATCTGCGGAAGGATGTTCTTGCCATGGAAAGAGTGCAACGGCGATTCACCAGGCTGATACCTGGAATGGCGGGAATGACCTACGAAGAGAGATTAAATAGTTTGGGCTTGTACTCACTGGAGTTTAGAAGATTGAGAGGGGATCTCATCGAAACATATAAAATTATGGCAGGCCTGGACAGGCTGAATTCAGAGAGAATGTTTCCAATGGCCGGGGAGCACAGAACCAGGGGCCACAGTCTAAAAATAGCGGGCAAATCATTTAAAACAGAGATGAGGAAGAATTTCTTCACTCAAAGAGTGGTGAGCCTGTGGAATTCCCTGCCACAGAGGGCTGTGAAGGCTAATTCAATAAATATTTTCAAGAGAGAATTGGATATATTTCTGAAGGCTAAGGGGATTAAGGGTTACGGAGAAAAGGCGGGGACGGGGTACTGAACTGGTAAGATCAGCTATGATCTCAGACGAAGATCAGCCATGATCTCATTGAATGGCGGAGCAGGCTCGAAGGGCCGAATGGCCTACTCCTGTTCCTATCTCTATGTTTCTATGTTTCTATGTCTTCTACTGTAAAGACTGATACAAAATAATTGTTCAGCGTTTTTGCCATCTCCATGTTTCCCACCATTAATTTCCCGGTCTCATCCTCCAAGGGACCAACATTTACTTTAGCCACCCTTTTTCTTTTTATATAACTATAGAAACTTTTGCTGTCTGTTTTTATATTTTTTGCTAATTTACTTTCATAATCTATCTTCCCTTTCTTAATCAATCTTTTAGTTATTTTTTGCTGTCTTTTAAAGACTTCCCAATCTTCCATCCTCCCACTAGATTTGGCTACCTTATATGCCCTTGTTTTTAGTCAGATACTATCCTTAATTACTTTACTTAGCCACGGATGGCTATCTTTTCTTTTACACCCTTTTTTCCTCAGTGGAATATATTTTTTTTGGAAGTTGTAAAATAACTCCTTAAATGTACACCACTGATCATGTACCGTCTTACCCTTTAATCTATTTTCCCAGTCCACTCTAATCAATTCCGCTCTCATACCTTCATAGTCGCCTTTATTCAAGCTCAGCATGCTTGTTTGAGATCCAACCTTCTCACCCTCTAAATGAATATGGAATTCAACCATGTTATGGTCACTCATTCCAAGGGGATCCTTTACTAGGACATTTTTAATTAATCCTGTCTCATTACACAGGACCAAATCTAAGGTTGTTTGCCCCCTGGTCGGTTCAGTTACATACTGCTCAAGAAACCCATCCCTAATACACTCAATGAACTCATCCTCAAGGCTGCTCTGCCCAATTTGATTTGTCCAGTTAATATGATAATTAAAATCCCCCATAATTATAGCTGTTCCCTTATTACAAGCCTCAACTATTTCCTGATTAATACTCCGTCCAACAGAGTTGCAACTGTTCGGAGGCCTATAGACTACACCCACTAGTGTTTTTTTCCCCTTATTATTCCTTATCTCCACCCAAACTGTTTCACTATCCTGCTCCTTTGACCCAATGTCATTTCTCTGTATTATAGTGATTCCTTCCTTTATTAACATAGCCACCCCACCTCTCCCGTCCTGCCTGTCCTTCCTGATTGTTAAATAACCTGGTATGTTTAATTCCCAGTCATGGTCACCCTTATTATGTCTGTGTATAATTGAGACACGGACTGCAGGAGTTGATTATAACAAGTCTTTACTGAAGGGAGACAACCTGGAAACTGAAACTACAGAAGCCTTCTAGGGCCTTTTATACATGGGTGGTCACTGCCGGTACTGTAGTCTGAGACCAGTTATTCCCTTAAAGGTACATACACAACAATTCCTCCCCTTTTAGATAAACAGTACATAACATTCATTTAACAACTAAATTATAACTAATTACAATTACAATTACGGTTGCTAGATACATTGGTTGAAGTTAAGCAATTATAAGTTCAGTCTTTGAGGAGGCTTCCTGATTCTGTCTGGATAACGCCTCTTTGGGATATCAGGTTCTTCTGGCAAGGGTGAGTCGGGATCAATGTCGTTGTTTGGTTCGTCTGCTTCCAATATCACCGATTCTGCGGTAGATGCAATTGGTACTTCGGTTTCATCGCCAGGTGTATCAGATCGTGGTGTGGAGTTGACGTTTTCCAGTGACTCTAGAATCTGGTCAGCATGGCCTCTTACAATGCTCTCTCCAACGTCCACAGTATACATTAGAGGTCCTTGCCGTGTACAGATCGTTCCTGGCTGCCATTTCTCTGTGCGGTAGTCCCGGGCCAAAATTGGTTGACCTATCTTAAAACTCCTGGTCGGCCTTTCATTCATATTCTGAAACTGCCTGTTCGCCACATCTCTTCTGACGTTTGGCTTAACCAAATCCAAGCGGCATCGTAGTCTTCGATTGAAGAACATCATGGCTGGAGTTTGGTTGGTAACCGCATGTGTCGCATTCCGGTAGGCAAACAAGAAGTTATCCACCTTGTGTTGTCGGGGTATATCTTCATTACACATTGCCTTGATAGCCTTCTTGAATGTTTGAACAAACCTCTCGGCCAATCCATTAGTGGCTGGATGATATGGGGCGGATGTGTAATGCTTAACACCATTGTTCTTTAAGAACCTCCGGAACTCTTCAGACACAAACTGTGGTCCATTGTCAGAGCAAATCTGTTCAGGCAGCCCATTCCTGGTGAATATGGTTTGTAAGACTGTGATAGTTTTTCTGTGGTGGTTGAGGGCATTTTTATTACCTCTGGCCACTTTGAATGTGCATCCACCGCAATTAAAAACATCGAGTCCATAAAGGGACCAGCAAAATCAATGTGCACCCTTTGCCATGGAGATGAGGGCCACTCCCATGGATGTAGAGGGGCTTGTGGTGGGCCGTTTTGGACCTTCTGGCATCCTGTACAGCTCTTGGTCATCTCTTCGATTTCTCTATCGATTCCCAGCCACCACACAAACGCTCTGGCTAAGTTCTTCATTTTTACCCCTCCCAGATAACCCTCATGAAGCTCATTGAGCACTCTATCCTTCAATTTGGGTGGAATTACTACTCTGGATCCACACATCAAGGTTCCTCTGCACACTGACAGCTGTTCTCTTCTCGGCAAGAATGCTGGCAGCAGTGGTTCGCCATGTGCTGGCCATCCCTTCACCGTTAAATCATAGACCCAGGAGAGTGTCGGGTCATTTTGTGTTTCCTTTTCTATGTTTGCATTCATCACAGGGAGACATTCGACTATAGTCGAGTGGAATAACTCCACTGGATCCACTGCCAGTTCTTCTTCCACCATCGGCAACGGTAGGGGCGACAATCCATCAGCATTCCCATGCTGTTTAGTTCCTTTGTACTCGATGTCATATTGGTGTGCCCCTAGGAAAAAGGACCACCTCTGTAGCTGTTGTGCCGTCATTATCGGTACGCCCTTCTGAGGGTTGAAAATGGAGACGAGAGGTTGATGATCAGTTAGTAGAGTAAATTTCTGACCGTGCAGGTAGTGATTGGACTTCTTCACCCCCCACACCAGGCTGAGGGCCTCTCTGTCAATCTGGGAGTACTTACGCTCGGCTGAAGTTAACGAGCGTGACGCAAAAGCTATCGGCCTTTCTGAACCATCAAGGAATTTATGTGACAGTACCACCCCAATGCCGTAGGGAGACGCATCACACGCCAGTCTTATCGATAGTGATGGGTTGTAGTGAGCCAATACTTCTCTTGAAGTGATTAGGTCCTTACTCTTCTGAAAGGCCCGCTTACATTCATCGCTCCATTTCCATGCTACTCCCGTTCGTAGTAGGGCGTTCAGCGGATGCAGAATTGTGGACAAATTCGGCAAAAACTTATGGTAGTAATTCACCAATCCGAGGAATGACCTCAGTTGCGACACATTTTCAGGTGCTGGAGCCTTAACTATCGCTTCAATTTTGTCAGGGGACTTATGCAACCCCTCTTCATCAATCATGTGGCCACAATACGATATCTGTTTCTTAAAAAACTCGCACTTGGGGCAATTGGCTCGTAGCCCATGTTCACGTAGTCTAGTGAGTACCTGCTCTAGGTTGGCAAGGTGTTCACTGTCATCTTCACCTGTCACTAGGATGTCGTCCAAGTAACACTGAGTCCCCGGAATCCCTTGCAGGACTTGTTCCATCACTCTTTGCCATATCACCGGAGCTGCTGCTACTCTGAATACCAGTCGATTATACTGGTAAAGACCTTTGTGAGTGTTTATCGTGAGATACTACCTAGAGGATTCTTCAACCTCCATCTGCAAATATGCTTGTGCTAGGTCAATTTTTGTAAAACACTTCCCTCCAGATAGTGAGGCGAAGATATCTTCTATCCTTGGAAGAGGATATTGTACTGTGTGAAGGATTGGGTTCACCGTCACCTTGAAGTCCCCACAGATGCGAACCTTCCTTGGTTCCTCAGACTTATTGTTTAACGTTTTCTTCATGACAGGAATGATGGGTGTCGCCCACTCGCTCCAATCTACCTTAGATAACACGCCTGCATTCTCCAGATTCTCCAGCTCTGCCTCGACGGCTGGGCGAATTGCATATGGTACCGGTCTTGCTTGGAAAATCTTGGGAATTGCATTCGCCTCTATTTTTATCGAGGCGGTTACGCCTTTAAGAGTGCTCAGTTCTTGTTGAAATACCTCTTGAACGTTAGCTAAGATTGTTGACAATCATCCAGGAGTGACGTCGTCATTGTTTTTACCAGCCACCATCAGTGCCTGAATGGAGTGCCAGTCTAAACTTATCTTTCTGATCCATTCATGTCCAAATAACGGTGGTCCACCATCTTGCAGAATGTAGAGATACAATTTCCGTATTTTCTTGCCGTTGTATTCGACAGGCACCCTTATTTTTCCTCTGGGGTATACTTTTTGCCCCGTATATGTCCTCAAGACAATGGATGTCTTTCTCAAGGGTATGTGTGAGAATAGCCGCTCGCAGTCTCGTCGAATCCTGACGGTTAGAGCTGATCCTGTATCCAATTCCATTTTGACTTGGGACCCTGCTATCGTGAGGGTGACCCAAATGGTTCGGTGATTCTCTTTTGCGATTACATTGTGAAGTTTGAGACAGCTTAGTCTCTTGTTCCCGGATTCACTATCGCTCATCTGGTCTTCGGAACTACTGTCCGTCATCTTTTGTACTTTCCTGTACGGTTCCTTAGTAACCTTTTTGTTGTCGTTGGTCTTCTTCCCAGACCTGCAAACTCGTGCAATGTGTCCCATCTTTCCGCATTGCCTGCATATTTTGTCCTTGGACCAGCAGTCCTTCTGGTCATGGTTTGTTCTGCCGCAGCGATAACATTTTGCAAATCCCCGTTTCATTTCGTGGGTGCCGTATTCCTGTGGCTTTTGTTGTATTTCTGCAGCTCCCCTTGCTGCTGCTTCGTACGATACTGCCACGCTGAAAGCCTTATCTAGCATCAGCTCTTTCTCTGAGAGTAACCTCTTCTGGGTTCCTTCACTCAGGAGTCCACAGACAAATTTGTCCCGTAAGGCATCTGCCAGTCCTGCTCCGAACTGGCAGTGCTTTGATAGCTTGCATAGTTCCGTAAGGTAATCAGCATTGCTCTCATTTTTATGCTGATTTCTCCTGTGGAATTTAAATCTTTCTGCTATTAGCAGCGGTGTAGGATTTAGGGGCTAGATTTTCAGTTGCTTGCGCCAGCAGTTAGCGCCTTAAGAGAAGTGATTTCCGGGCGCTATGCGTGTAGCGCCCGGGCGCAGCGCAGTTTGCGCCCCGCCCCAAATTAAGTTGCCCGTTAGCGCCGGCGCAAAGTTTAGCGCCCGCCCGGATGCGCGCACAGAAAATGACGTCACATCCTCGTGCAACGCCCTTTGGCCGCCCCGATTGCAAACTTCAGTCGGACCGCCCCATTGTGCGGCGGGCGGCCGGAGCGTTTGGAAAAAGGAACGCAACACAACCAGCGCGGGCCCCGGGGGGCGCTAATTAAAGGGAACGTCCTCTCCAGTATAAAGGCCATCCTTTTTTCAGAAAACAGTCTTGTGCAACGCATTTCTGGAGACACAACAAGGAGGATAGCTAACTGGTTTCAAGCAGCAAGAGCCAGGTATTTTTGGACTCAGGCAACAGCGCTGCAAGTGGCCATTTGGAAATTAGAGTGTTTGCCAGGATTTGATGGGGGTTGCATGGGGTGCCAACGCGGAGCTGCAGCTCCATGTCCGTAGGGCTCGCAGACGCATTGTGAGAGGGGCAGCCCTGGCTAGAGGCAGAGGGGGCTACAGGCGTCGGCCACGTAGGCCTTACCCAGTCAGGCTATACCGCCAGCAGCGCTCCTACCTAAACATGAGTGCCGCGCGATGTGTTAAAAGGCTCCGATTCTGAAAGGGGGTGATTGCAGAGATCTGCCACCTGCTTCGCCGAGATCTGCGGCCAAAGCTCAGGTGCAGGACGTCTCTGTCGGTGGAAGTGAAGGTGACAGTGGCATTGAACTTCTATGCCACCGGCTCCTTCCAATACGCTGCTGGGGACATAGCAAACATCTCCCAGTACGGCGCGCATCGCTGCATCCGCCAGGTGACCGAAGCACTGTTCAGAAGGAGAAGCCAATTCATCTCCTTCCCCATGGCCCTGGAGAGCCAGCATCAGCGCGCATTGGGATTTTCCAGACTCTGGGAATTCCCCTTGGTGCAGGGCGCCATTGACTGTACGCATGTGGCTTTGCGGGCCCCTCTGGAGCATGGCGAGCAGTATCGCAACAGGAAGGGCTACCATTCTCTGAATGTGCAGCTGGTCTGTGACCACAATCAGCGCATCATGGCAGTCAATGCCAGCTTCCCAGGCAGCAGCCACGATGCCTTTATCCTGCGGCAGAGTACTGTGCATGACATGTTCCAGGCACAGCCTCCCCCAAGAGGATGGCTACTCGGGGACAAAGGCTATCCTTTGTGCACCTGGCTCATGACCCCGCTCCGCGCGCCCAGGACCGCTGCTGAAGAGGCCTACAACAAGAGCCATCAAACCACCCGCAACATCATCGAGCTAACTATTGGGGTCCTCAAGCAGCGGTTCCGCTGCCTTGATCGCTCCGGAGGAGCTCTCCAGTATTCGCCGGACCGGGTCTCCCAATTTGTGGTGGTTTGCTGCATGCTACACAACCTGGCTATCCGCAGGACTCAGGCACTGCCACCTGACGTTGGACCAGCACCTCAGGAGGAGGAGCAGGAGGAGCATGAGGAGGAGGAGGAGGAGGAGGAGGAGGAGCAGGAGTACGTTCCCAGGAGGGAGCGACCAGGGCCAAGGGCCGCACGACGCCACCTTATTACACGGTACTTCTAAGCCCCCTGTCAGGGAATGGCCAGGGGCCATGAGGGAAGATGAATGCAGCCGCTCCGCAAGCCCTCAGCCGGCGAAGCCAACAAACACTAAGAAGAACAACCATGGAGACTGCATGAATAAAGATAATTTTTTATTAAACAAAAATGAAAAGCCCTTCCCACATGAATCCCCAAAAACAATAAACGGGCCCCACAAAAAGCCCAACAAACGACTCACTCCCACAAACTGGGGAGGAGCCACTCCACCTTTATTGAAACCGGGCCTCAACGTCGGCCTAACGCAAAAAAAAAGCCCTCCAAAAGCACAACCATGGGCAAAATAAAGATGGCCACCGCCATATTAAAGGAAAGCTGGCCACACCCTCTACTGAGTGGCCCGCGAGGGCGAGACCTTGGCCAGCATTTTGCCTCCCCTGCCCTGCCTGCTGCTCCTTCGCAAGCTCTGCCCAGTGGCTGCTGCGAGGCTGGGGGAAGGCGCCTGAGGCTCAGATGCCCTTCCGCCAGATGCCGCTGGGGGGCGGCCTACACGGCGTTTGGGCCTCGAGGGGCCGTCTCCTGAGTGGCGCACCTGAGCCTGGCCACCATCAGCTGCAGCCGCTTGCCCTTGACGCCCCAGAGGGGGAATGGCGGCGACGGATGGCGCAATGTGGGCCAGCTGGCGTCTGGGATGCGCTGGCTGGTGCTGTGGCGCGGTGGCACTCGGCCGGGCCCGCACTGCAGGATCCGCAGCAATCAGCCGACGGCCGGCTTGCTGGGATGGTCCAGCGCGGCGCCTGCCCTGGCGATGCCTGCCTGAGACAGCGCGTGTGGCAGCAGTGAGTGGCCCTGTGGTCCTGGTGTGCGCGCGCATCACATCCGCCAGGGTCTTGACGGCATCAGTTAGCATGCGGCCAGTCGCGGCAGTTGCTGCCCCGAACTCGCGCACACTGGTCGCCAGCGACTCGATGGCCTCAGGCATGCGCCCCACCACGCTCATGAGCTCCGTGTGGCGCCGGTCCGAGTCGTCGGCCATCTGATCGAGCTTCCGCACCTCCTCCGAAGTGAAGGTGTCCGGACTGGAGTCGCGACTCTCCCGCTGGGGAGGAGGGGGCCGAACTAGGGGACCCTTGCCGCGTTGGTGACGGCGAGTGTGCCGAGCAGCAGCACTCCCCTCTGATCCTTCCCCCCTTTGGGGGGAAGGCCGCGGGCCACGCGCACGGCTGCTGGGTGGCTGGACGCCACTGGTCCCAGAAGCTGCATTGCCCTGCGACAGTTCCTCCAGGCACTCGTCCAGTGAGGAGGTGTCGAGCATTTCCTCCTCTCCTGCGGGACGTGACTGTTCCCCCGAAGGTCCGGCTTGCTCCTCCTCCTCCTCCTGGTTGGAGGTGCTGTCACTGGCAGCCTCAGGGTCCTGGTCGTCACCAGCTGAAAGCAGGAATGCACAAGAGTAGCTTCAGAGTGAGGAGACGGCGTCAGCGAGGGAGTTAGGACTGGTGGGATTCAGCGCATTGGTGGGACAGTGGCAAAGGAGGTAGCTCGGATGGGCCAGTGCGACGCGAGAGGGCCAAAAGGCGAGGTCCTTACCATTGCCGGGCAGTGGAGGGTCGGATACACCGCACGCTGTGGGGACAATCACATGGGCTCCCATGAGCACACACACGCGCTCCTCCAGCCGAGTGAGCTTCTGCAGCTTGGCGCGGCCACCCCTGGCACGGGCCTGGCGATTAAACGCTACTTTAGCCTGCAAGAGAAAGGACGGGCTGTAAGTGCGCAGTGAAGCCCTGATGTAGTGTGCACTGCCTCCCATGGCAGAATAGCTTGGACAGAGTGAAGCCCTGATGTAGTGTGCACTGCCTCCCATGGTGGAATAGCTTGGACAGAGTGAAGCCCTGATGTAGTGTGCACTGCCTCCCATGGTGGAATAGCTTGGACAGAGTGAAGCCCTGATGTAGTGTGCACTGCCTCCCATGGTGGAATAGCTTGGACAGAGTGAAGCCCTGATGTACTGTCCACTGCCTCCCATGGTGGAATAGCTGGGCCAAAGTGTAGAGTGCCGAATGGCCATTTGATGCTCATGACTGTCCCAATGCTGCTGGCTGAGGGCTGGCCAAAAGGACTTTCAGGTCCCTTTGCCCATCATGTCAGGTGTACATGCAAGAATGAGGAGGAGACTGGAAAGGCTACTCACCCTCACAATCCTGGTCAGATCGTTGTATTTCTTACGGCATTGTGTGTGGGTCCTGGGGGCCTCGCCGGTGAACGTCACCCTCTGGGCGATCTGCTTCCAGGCTTTGGTGTAGTCGTGGTGGGTTGGATTCCTCCCACTCTCTGGAAACAAGATCTTGCGCCTCACCTCCAGAGCTGTGACCATTATGTCCAGATCACCCTCTGAGAAGCGCAGGGCACGCTGACGGGCCTTCTCTGGCGTTGCCATGACTCCCTGGGGCTGAGCAGTAGTGTTGAGGCCTCTTTGCAAGGCTGCAGTGTGCAGGGCGTGGCAGCAGACCAATTCGTCCCTTCCCCCTTTAAGAGCTGGTCGGCACCACGGGGTCTGCTGTCAGTGCAAAAATGACCGCACCCGTGCTGCGCCCCGCCTGGGCGCTATCCCTCTGGACCGCCGGCTTAGCGCCTAAAGAGAGTAGTGGAACGCCTCTTTTAGCGCTCCACCAACCTCTTAGGGCGAAGCCACTGAATTCCCGGCAACGGGGCGCTACTTTGGGGCGGGCGCTAACTTCGGGCGGGCGCTAAGGTTAGCGCCCCAAAACTGCCTATACTGAAAATCTAGCCCTAGGTGTTCCTGTAGGATAGCAACAATTTCGTTAAAACTCTTCGCCTTCGGTTTGGCTGGAGCAATCAGGTCCCGCAATAGGCCGTACGTTCTTGCGCCCATTAAATTTAGCAATACCGATGCCTTTTTCTCATCGGCTATTTCGTTTGCCTCGCAATATACCTCGACTCTTTCCACATACGTGGTCCAGTCTTCTATTGCATTATCGAAGGCAGTGATATCGCCAGTCTTTGGCATCTTGAAAATCAAGATGGCACCTCCCGCGCTTTGCCTTCTTCCCCGATTTAACAAAATGGCGCCTCCCGCGCTTTTGTCTTCTCCGCTGTTGCTAGCGCTGTTGCTGGCGTTTTATGCCTTGATGGCGATGCCCTATGGTCTTCGCGCACTTCCCCCTGCGCTGTTGCTAACGCCGCTCTCCGCGGTTTCCGTGGCATACTGCAGCTCCTCGCGGCTTTCTGCGCATTTAATTTTAATTTTTTTTTATTTCCCCGTCGTCGGAGCAACCCTGCGGGACTCTTGCCTCCCTCTTCTCGGGTCTGTACGCTGCCCGGCTTCGTAGCACCGGCCGCGCCCAGTGTGCTCCACCGTCTCTCTCTCTCCTCTTCCCGACAACGCTGCTCGGCCCCATTGCAAGCCACCCGCTCGAACTCTAGACCGCCGCAGCCCAGGAAGGATCAGTGTACTCCCTGCCACCAGCCCGATTAGCTGAAGCACCATCGACAGGATAACCAAACCCCGCTTTCGACAGCCTCTCCTGCAAATCTTCAACTCCGCTGACTCAGAGGCGGATGCCCACGGTCGACGCCCGTTTCTACTGTTTCTTGCTTCCTTCTGGCCTCGACCTCTAATAACTTCGCTTCAGGGATGGATCCCCATGAGGTGGTGCAGATTGTAGGTAAGTTCGTATCTGCTCGTCGCCAGTATTATGTCCGTGTATAATTGAGACACGGACTGCAGGAGTTGATTATAACAAGTCTTTACTGAATGGAGACAACCAGGAAACTGAAACTACAGAAGCCTGCTAGGGCCTTTTATACAGGGGTGGTCACTGCCGGTACTGCAGTCTGAGACCAGTTATTCCCTTAAAGGTACATACACAACAACCCTGCAGCCATGTTTCTGTAATGGCCACAAGATCATACCCATATGTCGTTATTTGTGCCGTTAACTCATTCATTTTGTTACGAATGCTACGTGCATTCAGATAAAGAACTTTCAAATATGTTTTGTAACACTTAGTTCTTGTTTTTTCCCTTTTTAGTACTTTACTTTTTACGCCATACCTTCTGCCCCTTCCTGACACGTTCTGTTTTTTAATTCCCCCACTGCTACCTAAGTCTATGACCTTCTCTGTTGTCATTTCTATTATTTGCTCTCTAGAAACCTCCCCCCCCCCCACTAATTAGTTTAAAGCCCTCTCTACAGCCCTAGTTATATGATTCGCCAGGACTCTCATCCCAGCACTGGCCAAGTGGAGTCCGTCCCAACGGAACAGCTCCCTCCTGTCCCAGTACTGGTGCCAGTGTCCCAAGAAGCAAAACCCATTTCTCCCACACCAGTCTTTGAGCCATGCATTTAACTCTTTAATTTTATTTATCCTAGCCAAATTCACTCATGGCTCAGGTAATAACCCAGAGATTATTACCCTTGAGGTTCTCTTTTTTAATTTGGCCCCTAGCTGCTCATACTCCTTTAACAGAACCGTCTTCCTTGTCCTATCTACATCGTTTGTACCAACATGGACCACGACAACTGGATCCTCCCCCTCCCACTCCAAGTTTCTTTCCAGCCCAGAAGAGATGTCCTTAACCCTGGCACCGGGCAGGCAACACAGCCTTCGGGACTCCCGCTCTTGACTGCAGAGAACCCTATCTATCCCCCTAATGATACTATCCTCTACCACTACAACATTTCTTTTTACTCCCTCCACTTGAATGGCCCCCTGTACCATGGTGCTGTGGCCAGGTTGCTCATCCTCCCTGCAGTCCCCGCTCCCGCCCTCACAGGGAGTAAGAACCTCGATCCTGCTTGACAAGAGCAAGGGCTGCGTCTCCTTCAACACTACATCCTGGATCCCTGTACCTTCCTCACTCATAGTCACACCGTCCAGCCCCTGACCACGGATTACATCTGCAGTAATTAACTTCATAGGTGTGACCATCTCCTGAAACATAGAGTCCAGGAATTTCTCCCCCTCCCTGATGTGTCACAGTGTCTGAAGCTCGGTCTCAAACTCTTTAACATGGAGCTTGAGTTCCTCTAGCAGCAAACACTTATCGCAAATGTAATCACCGCGAGCCTCAATGGGGTCCACCAGCTCCCACATTTCGCAACAGTGACACATCACCTGTTCAGCCATATCTATGTAATTAATTAAATTTATTATTATTAGTTATGAAGGCCCTCTGCCCCGATGTAGATGATACTATTACACCACTATTCAATAGGACTTACCAACTTAAAGGAATAAAAGAGAAGGAAGAAAACCAACCAACCAGCTGATCACCAACCTCCTCCTTGAATACTGTCTGTGGGGCCTGTTTGGTTGACTCGTCTCGCTGCTCCGCCTCCGCAGTGCTGTCTAAGCCTGGGAGTGGGGAAAACAGAACAAAAAACATACCCTCACCTCCAACTTGCCCGAACTCTCCCTCTTGCCAAACTCTAGCAGCATTCAACGCACAGCACTCCGTGCTCAAGCACTAGTCCCGCCACTTTTATACCCGGACTCTACTTCTGGGTTAAACTCCCCAACAGTTTAATATACACTTAAAAATTAAACACACTTCAAATAATTAACTTTTAACACACTAAAATGTGGTATTTACAGGGGGTTATCCTGTTCCTCGGGTATTTACAGGGGGTTATCCTGTTCCTGAGGTATTTACAGGTGGTTATCCCGTTCTCTGGGGTATTTACAGTGGGTTATCCTGTTCTCTGGTGTATTTACAGGGAGTTATCCTGTTCCTGGGGTATTTACAGGGTGTTATCCAGTTCCCGGGGTATTTACAGTGTGTTATCCTGTTCTCTGGGGTATTTAGCGGGGGTTATCCTGTTCCCGGGGTATTTATAGTGTGTTATCCTGTTCCCGGGGTATATACAGGGGGTTATCCTGTTCCTGGGGTATTTACAGTGGGGTTATCCTGTTCCTGCGGTATTTACAGTGGGGTTATCCTGTTCCTGGGGTATTTACAGGGGGTTATCCTTTTCCTGGGGTATTAACAGCGGGGTTATCCTGTTGCTGGGGTATTTACAGGTGGTTATTGTTTTCCTGGGGTATTTAAAGGTGGTTGTCCTGCTCCTGTGGTAGTTACAGGGGGTTATCCTGTTCCTGGGGTATTTACAGTGGGGTTATCCTGTTCCTAGGGTATTTACAGGTGGTTATTGTTTTCCTGGGGTATTTACAGGTGGTTGTCCTGTTCCTGGGGTATTTACAGGGGGTTATCCTGTTCCTGGGGTATTTACAGAGGGGTTATCCTGTTCCTGGGGTATTTACAGGGGGTTATCCGGTCCCTGGGGTATTTACAGTGGGGTTATCCTGTTCCTGGGGTATTTACAGGGGGTTATCCTGTTCCTGGGGTATTTACAGGTGGTTATCCATTTCCTGGGGTATTCAAAGTTGGTTATCCTGTTCCTGGGGTATTTACAGGTGGTTGTCCTGTTCCTGGGGTATTTACAGGTGTTTATCCTTTTCCTGGGGTATTTACAGTGGGTTATCCTGATCCTGGGGTATTTACAGGGGGTTATCCTGTTCCCCGGGGTATTTACAGGGGGTTATCCTGTTCCTGGGGTATTTCCGGGGGTTATCCTGTTCCTGGGGTATTTACAGGGGTTTAGCCTGTTCCTGGGGTATTTACAGGGGGTTATCCTGTTCCTGGGGTATTTACAGGGGGTTATCCTGTTCCTGGGGTATTTTCACGGGGTTATCCTGTTCCTGTGGTATTTACAGGGGGTTCTCCTGTTCCTGGGGTATTTATAGGGGTTTATCCTGTTCCTGGGGTATTACAGGGGGTTATCCTGTTCCTTGGGTATTTACAGGGGTTTATCCAGTTCCTGGGGTATTTACAGGGGTTTATCCTGTTCCTGGGGTATTAATAGGGGTTATCCTGTTCCTGGTGTATTGACAGGGGTTTATCCTGTTCCTGGGGTATTTACTGGGGTTTACCCTGTTCCTGGGGTATTTACAGGGGGTTATCCCCTTCCCGGGGTATTTACAGGGCTTATCCTGTTCCCGAGATATTTACAGGGGGTTATCCGATTCTCTGGGTTATTTTCAGGGGGTTATCCTGTTCTCTGGGGCATTTACAGGGGATTATCCTGTTCCTGGGGTATTTACAGGGTGTATCCTGTTCCCAGGCTATTTACAGTGTGTTATCCTGTTCTCTGGGGTATTCACCGGGGGTTATCCTGTTCCTGGGGTATTTATAGTGTGTTATCCTGTTCCCGGGGTATTTACAAGTGGTTATCCTGTGCTCTGGGGTACTTACAGGGGGTTATCCTGTTCTTGGGGTATTTACAGGGGGTTATCCTGTTCCTGGGGTATTTACAGGGAGGTTATCCTGTTCCTGCGGTACTTACAGGGGGTTATCCTGTTCCTGGGGTATTTAAAGTGGGGTTATCCTGTTCCCGGGGTACTTTTAGGGGGTTATCCTGTTCCTGGGCTATTTAAAGCTGTTTATCCATTTCCTGGGGTTTTTAAAGGTGGTTATCCTCTTCCTGGTGTATTTACAGGGGTTTATCCTGTTCCTGGGGTATTTACAGGGGATTATCCTGTTCCTGGGGTATTTACAGGTGGTTATCCCTTTTCCTGGGGTATGTACAGGGGGTTATCCTGTTCCTGGGGTATTTTCAGGGGGTTATCCTTTTCCTGGGGTATTTACAGTGGGGTTATCCTGTTCCTGCGCTATTTACAGGGGGTTATCCTGTTCCTTTGATATTTACAGGGGGTTACCCTGTTCCTGGGGTATTTACAGGGGTCTATCCTGTTCCTGGGGTACTTACATGTGGTTATCCGTTTCCTGGGGTATTCAAAGTTGGTTATCCTTTTCCTGGGGTATTTATAGGGGGTTCTCCTGTTCCTGGGGTATTTACAGGAGTTTATCCAGTTCCTGGGGTATTTATAGGAGTTTACCCTGTTCCTGGGGTATTACGGGGGTTATCCTGTTCCTTGGGTATTTACAGGGGTTTATCCAGTTCCTGGGGTATTTACAGGGGTTATCCTGTTCCTGGGGTATTGACAGGGGTTTATCCTGTTCCGGGGTATTTACTGGGGTTTACCCTGTTCTTGGGGTATTTACAGGGGGTTATCCCCTTCCCGGGGTATTTACAGGGCTTATCCTGTTCCCGAGATATTTACAGGGGGTTATCCGATTCTCTGGGTTATTTTCAGGGGGTTATCCTGTTCTCTGGGGCATTTACAGGGGATTATCCTGTTCCTGGGGTATTTACAGGGTGTTATCCTCTTCCCAGGGTATTTACAGTGCGTTATCCTGTTCTCTGGGGTATTCACCGTGGGTTATCCTGTTCCTGGGGTATTTATATTGTGTTATCCTGTTCCCGGGGTATTTACAGGGGGTTATCCTGTGCTCTGGGGTACTTACAGGGTGTTATCCTGTTCTTGGGGTATTTACAGGGGGTTATCCTGTTCCTGGGGTATTTACAGGGAGGTTATCCTGTTCCTGCAGTATTTACAGTGGGTTATCCTGTTGCTGGGGTATTTAAAGTGGGGTTATCCTGTTCCTGGGGTACTTTTAGGGGGTTCTCCTGTTCCTGGGGTATTTACAGGTGTTTATCCATTTCCTGGGGTATTTAAAGGTGGTTATCCTCTTCCTGGTGTATTTACAGGGGGTTATCCTGTTCCTGGGGTATTTACAGGGGATTATCCTGTTCCTGGGGTATTTACAGGTGGTTATCCCTTTTCCTAGGGTATTTACAGGGGGTTATCCTGTTCCTGGGGTATTTACAGGTGGTTATCCCTTTTCCTAGGGTATTTACAGGTGGTTATCCCTTTTCCTAGGGTATTTACAGGGGGTTATCCTGTTCCTGGGGTATTTACTGGAGTTTATCCTGTTCCTGGGGTATTTACAGGTGGTTATCCGTTTCCTGGGGTATTCAAAGTTGGTTATCCTTTTCCTGGGGTATTTATAGGGGGTTATCGTGTTACTGGGGTATTTACAGTGTGTTATCCTGTACTCTGGGGTATTCACCGGGGGTTATCCAGTTCCTGGGGTATTTATAGTGTGTTATACTTTTCCCGGGTATTTACAGGGGGTTATCCTGTTCTCTGGGGTACTTACAGGGGGATATCCTGTTCCTGGGGTATTTACAGGGGGTTATCCTGTTGCTGGGGTATTTACAGGGAGGTTATCCTGTTCCTGCGGTACTTACAGGGGGTTATCCCGTTCCTGGGGTATTTATAGTGCGGTTATCCTGTTTCCGGGGTACTTTTAGGGGGTTATCCTGTTCCTGGGGTATTTACAGGTGTTTATCCATTTCCTGGGGTATTTAAAGGTGGTTATCCTCTTCCTGGTGTATTTACAGGGGGTGACCCTGTTCCTGGGGTATTTACAGGGGATTACCCTGTTCCTGGGGCACTTACAGGTGGTTTTCCCTTTTCCTGGGGTATTTAGAGGGGGTTATTCTGTTCCTGGCGTATTTGCAGTGGGGTTATCCTGTTCCTGGGGTATTTACAGGGGGTTATCCTGTTCCTGGGGTATTTACAGGGGGTTATCCTGTTCCTGGGGTGTTTACTGGAGTTTATCCTGTTCCTGGGGTATTTAAAAGGGGTCTATCCTGTTTCTGGGGTATTTACAGGTGGTTATCCGTTTCCTGAGGTATTCAAAGTTGGTTATCCTTTTCCTGGGGTATTTATAGGGGGTTATCATGTTACTGGGGCAGTTACAGGGGGTTATCCTGTTCCTGGGGTATTTACAGGTGTTTATCCTTTTCCTGGGGTATTTACAGTGGGTTATCCTGATCCTGGGGAATTTACAGGGGGTTATCCTGTTCCCGGGGGTATTTACAAGTGGTTATCTTGTTTCTGGGGTATTTACAGGTGGTTATCCCTTTTCCTGGGGTATGTACAGGGGGTTATCCTGTTCCTGGGGTATTTTCAGGGGGTTATCCTTTTCCTGGGGTATTTACAGTGGGGTTATCCGGTTCCTGCGCTATTTACAGGGGGTTATCCTGTTCCTGCGCTATTTACAGGGGGTTATCCTGTTCCTTTGATATTTACAGGGGGTTACCCTGTTCCTGGGGTATTTACAGGGGTCTATCCTGTTCCTGGGGTACTTACATGTGGTTATCCGTTTCCTGGGGTATTCAAAGTTGGTTAACCTTTTCCTGGGGTATTTATAGGGGGTTCTCCTGTTCCTGGGGTATTTACAGGAGTTTATCCAGTTCCTGGGGTATTTATAGGAGTTTATCCTGTTCCTGGGGTATTACGGGGGTTATCCTGTTCCTTGGGTATTTACAGGGGTTTATCCAGTTCCTGGGGTATTTACAGGGGTTATCCTGTTCCTGGGGTATTGACAGGGGTTTATCCTGTTCCGGGGTATTTACTGGGGTTTACCCTGTTCTTGGGGTATTTACAGGGGGTTATCCCCTTCCCGGGGTATTTACAGGGCTTATCCTGTTCCCGAGATATTTACAGGGGGTTATCCGATTCTCTGGGTTATTTTCAGGGGGTTATCCTGTTCTCTGGAGCATTTACAGGGGATTATCCTGTTCCTGGGGTATTTACAGGGTGTTATCCTCTTCCCAGGGTATTTACAGTGCGTTATCCTGTTCTCTGGGGTATTCACCGTGGGTTATCCTGTTCCTGGGGTATTTATATTGTGTTATCCTGTTCCCGGGGTATTTACAGGGGGTTATCCTGTGCTCTGGGGTACTTACAGGGTGTTATCCTGTTCTTGGGGTATTTACAGGGGGTTATCCTGTTCCTGGGGTATTTACAGGGAGGTTATCCTGTTCCTGCAGTATTTACAGTGGGTTATCCTGTTGCTGGGGTATTTAAAGTGGGGTTATCCTGTTCCTGGGGTACTTTTAGGGGGTTCTCCTGTTCCTGGGGTATTTACAGGTGTTTATCCATTTCCTGGGGTATTTAAAGGTGGTTATCCTCTTCCTGGTGTATTTACAGGGGGTTATCCTGTTCCTGGGGTATTTACAGGGGATTATCCTGTTCCTGGGGTATTTACAGGTGGTTATCCCTTTTCCTAGGGTATTTACAGGGGGTTATCCTGTTCCTGGGGTATTTACTGGAGTTTATCCTGTTCCTGGGGTATTTACAGGGGACTATCCTGTTCCTGGGGTATTTACAGGCGGTCATCCGTTTCCTGGGGTATTCAAAGTCGGTTATCCTTTTCCTGGGGTATTTATAGGGGGTTATCGTGTTACTGGGGTATTTACAGTGTGTTATCCTGTACTCTGGGGTATTCACCGGGGGTTATCCAGTTCCTGGGGTATTTATAGTGTGTTACACTGTTCCCGGGTATTTACAGGGGGTTATCCTGTTCTCTGGGGTACTTACAGGGGGATATCCTGTTCCTGGGGTATTTACAGGGGGTTATCCTGTTGCTGGGGTATTTACAGGGAGGTTATCCTGTTCCTGCGGTACTTACAGGGGGTTATCCCGTTCCTGGGGTATTTATAGTGCGGTTATCCTGTTTCCGGGGTACTTTTAGGGGGTTATCCTGTTCCTGGGGTATTTACAGGTGTTTATCCATTTCCTGGGGTATTTAAAGGTGGTTATCCTCTTCCTGGTGTATTTACAGGGGGTGACCCTGTTCCTGGGGTATTTACAGGGGATTACCCTGTTCCTGGGGCACTTACAGGTGGTTTTCCCTTTTCCTGGGGTATTTAGAGGGGGTTATTCTGTTCCTGGCGTATTTGCAGTGGGGTTATCCTGTTCCTGGGGTATTTACAGGGGGTTATCCTGTTCCTGGGGTATTTACAGGGGGTTATCCTGTTCCTGGGGTGTTTACTGGAGTTTATCCTGTTCCTGGGGTATTTACAGGGGTCTATCCTGTTCCTGGGGTATTTACAGGTGGTTATCCGTTTCCTGAGGTATTCAAAGTTGGTTATCCTTTTCCTGGGGTATTTATAGGGGGTTATCATGTTACTGGGGCAGTTACAGGGGGTTATCCTGTTCCTGGGGTATTTACAGGTGTTTATCCTTTTCCTGGGGTATTTACAGTGGGTTATCCTGATCCTGGGGAATTTACAGGGGGTTATCCTGTTCCCGGGGGTATTTACAAGTGGTTATCTTGTTTCTGGGGTATTTACAGGTGGTTATCCTGCTCCCGGGGTATTTACAGGGGTTTATCCTGTTCCTCGGGTATTTACAGGGGTTCTCCTGTTCCTGGGGTATTTACAGGGGCTATCCTGTTCCTGGGGTATTTACAGGGGTTTATCCTTTTCCTGGGGTATTTACTGGGGTTTACCCTGTTCCTGGGGTATTTATAGGGGTTTATCCTGTTCTTTGGGTATTTGCAGGGGGTTATCCCCTTCCCGGGGTATTTACAGGGCTTATCCTGTTCCCGAGATATTTACAGGGGTTATCCGATTCTCTGGGTTATTTTCAGGGGGTTATCCTGTTCTCTGTGGTATTTACAGGGGATTATCCTGTTCCTGGGGTATTTACAGGGGTTTATCCTGTTCCTGGGGTATTTGCAGTGGGGTTATCCTGTTCCTGGGGTATTTACAGGGGGTTATCGTTTTCCTGGGGTATTTACAGTGGGGTTATCCTGTTCCTGGGCTATTTACAGGGTGTTATCCTGTTCCTTTGATATTTATAGGGGGTTACACTGTTCCTGGAGTATTTACAGGGGGTTATCCTGTTCCTGGGGTATTTACTGGAGTTTACCCTGTTCCTGGGGTGTTTACAGGGGTCTATCCTGTTCCTGGGGTATTTACAGGTGGTTATCCATTTCCTGGGGTATTCAAAGTTGGTTATCCTTTTCCTGGGGTATTTATAGGGGGTTATCATGTTACTGGGGTATTTATAGTGTGTTATCCTGTACTCTGGGGTATTCACCGGGGGTTATCCAGTTCCTGGGGTATTTATAGTGTGTTATACTGTTCCCGGTTATTTACAGGGGGTTATCCTGTTCTCTGGGGTACTTACAGGGTGTTATCCTGTTCCTGGGGTATTTACAGGGGATTATCCTGTTGCTGGGGTATTTACAGGGAGGTTATCCTGTTCCTGCGGTGCTTACAGGGGGTTATCCTGTTCCTGGGGTATTTATAGTGGGGTTATCCTGTTCCCGGGGTACTTTTAGGGGGTTATCCTGTTCCTGGGCTATTTACAGCTGTTTATCCATTTCCTGGGGTATTTAAAGGTGGTTATCCTCTTCCTGGTGTATTTATAGGGGTTTATCCTGTTCCTGGGGTATTTACAGGGGATTATCCTGTTCCTGGGGTATTTACAGGTGGTTATCCCTTTTCCTGGGGTATGTACAGGGGGTTATCCTGTTCCTGGGGTATTTTCAGGGGGTTATCCTTTTCCTGGGGTATTTACAGTGGGGTTATCCTGTTCCTGCGCTATTTACAGGGGGTTATCCTGTTCCTGCGCTATTTACAGGGGGTTATCCTGTTCCTTTGATATTTACAGGGGGTTACCCTGTTCCTGGGGTATTTACAGGGGTCTATCCTGTTCCTGGGGTACTTACATGTGGTTATCCGTTTCCTGGGGTATTCAAAGTTGGTTATCCTTTTCCTGGGGTATTTATAGGGGGTTCTCCTGTTCCTGGGGTATTTACAGGAGTTTATCCAGTTCCTGGGGTATTTATAGGAGTTTATCCTGTTCCTGGGGTATTACGGGGGTTATCCTGTTCCTTGGGTATTTACAGGGGTTTATCCAGTTCCTGGGGTGTTTACAGGGGTTATCCTGTTCCTGGGGTATTGACAGGGGTTTATCCTGTTCCTGGGGTATTTACTGGGGTTTACCCTGTTCTTGGGGTATTTACAGGGGGTTATCCCCTTCCCGGGGTATTTACAGGGCTTATCCTGCTCCCGAGATATTTACAGGGGGTTATCCGATTCTCTGGGTTATTTTCAGGGGGTTATCCTGTTCTCTGGGGCATTTACAGGGGATTATCCTGTTCCTGGGGTATTTACAGGGTGTTATCCTCTTCCCAGGGTATTTACAGTGCGTTATCCTGTTCTCTGGGGTATTCACCGGGGGTTATCCTGTTCCTGGGGTATTTATATTGTGTTATCCTGTTCCCGGGGTATTTACAGGGGGTTATCCTGTGCTCTGGGGTACTTACAGGCTGTTATCCTGTTCTTGGGGTATTTACAGGGGGTTATCCTGTTCCTGGGGTATTTACAGGGAGGTTATCCTGTTCCTGCAGTATTTACAGGGGGTTATCCTGTTGCTGGGGTATTTAAAGTGGGGTTATCCTGTTCCTGGGGTACTTTTAGGGGGTTATCCTGTTCCTGGGGAATTTACAGGTGTTTATCCATTTCCTGGGGTATTTAAAGGTGGTTATCCTCTTCCTGGTGTATTTACAGGGGGTTATCCTGTTCCTGGGGTATTTACAGGGGATTATCCTGTTCCTGGGGTATTTACAGGTGGTTATCCCTTTTCCTAAGGTATTTACAGGGGGTTATCCTGTTCCTGGGGTATTTGCAGTGGGGTTATCCTGTTCCTGGGGTATAAACAGGGGTTATCCTTTTCCTGGGGTATTTACAGTGGGGTTATCCTGTTCCTGGGCTATTTACTGGAGTTTATCCTGTTCCTGGGGTATTTACAGGGTCTACCCTGTTCCTGGGGTATTTACAGGGGGTTATCCTGTTCCTGGGGTGTTTACTGGAGTTTATCCTGTTCCTGGGGTATTTACAGGTGGTTATCCGTTTCCTGAGGTGTTCAAAGTTAGTTATCCATTTCCTGGGTATTTATAGGGGGTTATCACATGTTACTGGGGTATTTACAGGGGGTTATCCTGCTCCTGGGGTATTTACAGGTGTTTATCCTTTTCCTGGGGTATTTACAGTGGGTTATCCTGATCCTGGGGAATTTACAGGGGGTTATCCTGTTCCCGGGGGTATTTACAAGGGGTTATCTTGTTTCTGGGGTATTTACAGGTGGTTATCCTGTTCCCGGGGTATTTACAGGGGTTTATCCTGTTCCTCGGGTTATTACAGGGGTTCTCCTGTTCCTGGGGTATTTACAGGGGTTATCCTGTTCCTGGGGTATTTACAGGGGTTTATCCTTTTCCTGGGGTATTTACTGGGTTTACCCTGTTCCTGGGGTATTTATAGGGGTTTATCCTGTTCTTTGGGTATTTACAGGGGGCTATCCCCTTCCCGGGGTATTTACAGGGCTTATCCTGTTCCCGAGATATTTACAGGGGTTTATCCGATTCTCTGGGTTATTTTCAGGGGGTTATCCTGTTCTCTGGGGTATTTACAGGGGATTATCCTGTTCCTGGGGTATTTACAGGGGTTTCTCCTGTTCCTGGGGTATTTGCAGTGGGGTTATCCTGTTCCTGGGGTATTTACAGGGGTTATCCTTTTCCTGGGGTATTTAAAGTGGGGTTATCCTGTTCCTGGGCTATTTACAGGGTGTTATCCTATTCCTTTGATATTTATAGGGGGTTACCCTGTTCCTGGAGTATTTACAGGGGGTTATCCTGTTCCTGGGGCATTTACTGGAGTTTATCCTGTTCCTGGGGTATTTACAGGGGATTATCCTGTTCCTGGGGTATTTACAGGCGGTCATCCGTTTCCTGGGGTATTCAAAGTTGGTTATCCTTTTCCTGGGGTATTTGTAGGGGGTTATCGTGTTACTGGGGTATTTACAGTGTGTTATCCTGTACTCTGGGGTATTCACCGGGGGTTATCCAGTTCCTGGGGTATTTATAGTGTGTTATACTGTTCCCGGGTATTTACAGGGGGTTATCCTGTTCTCTGGGGTACTTACAGGGGGATATCCTGTTCCTGGGGTATTTACAGGGGTTATCCTGTTGCTGGGGTATTTACAGGGAGGTTATCCTGTTCCTGCGGTACTTACAGGGGGTTATCCCGTTCCTGGGGTATTTATAGTGGGGTTATCCTGTTTCCGGGGTACTTTTAGGGGGTTATCCTGTTCCTGGGGTATTTACAGGTGTTTATACATTTCCTGGGGTATTTAAAGGTGGTTATCCTCTTCCTGGTGTATTTACAGGGGGTGATCCTGTTCCTGGGGTATTTACAGGGGATTACCCTGTTCCTGGGGCACTTACAGGTGGTTTTCCCTTTTCCTGGGATATTTAGAGGGGGTTATTCTGTTCCTGGCGTATTTGCAGTGGGGTTATCCTGTTCCTGGGGTATTTACAGGGGGTTATCCTGTTCCTGGGGTATTTACAGGGGGTTATCCTGTTCCTGGGGTGTTTACTGGAGTTTATCCTGTTCCTGGGTATTTACAGGGGTCTATCCTGTTCCTGGGGTATTTACAGGTGGTTATCCGTTTCCTGAGGTATTCAAAGTTGGTTATCCTTTTCCTGGGGTATTTATAGGGGGTTATCATGTTACTGGGGCAGTTACAGGGGGTTATCCTGTTCCTGGGGTATTTACAGGTGTTTATCCTTTTCCTGGGGTATTTACATTGGGTTATCCTGATCCTGGGGAATTTACAGGGGGTTATCCTGTTCCCGGGGGTATTTACAAGTGGTTATCTTGTTTCTGGGGTATTTACAGGTGGTTATCCTGCTCCCGGGGTATTTACAGGGGTTTATCCTGTTCCTCGGGTATTTACAGGGGGTTCTCCTGTTCCTGGGGTATTTACAGGGGCTATCCTGTTCCTGGGTATTTACAGGGGTTTATCCTTTTCCTGGGGTATTTACTGGGGTTTACCCTGTTCCTGGGGTATTTATAGGGGTTTATCCTGTTCTTTGGGTATTTACAGGGGGTTATCCCCTTCCCGGGGTATTTACAGGGCTTATCCTGTTCCCGAGATATTTACAGGGGGTTATCCGATTCTCTGGGTTATTTTCAGGGGGTTATCCTGTTCTCTGTGGTATTTACAGGGGATTATCCTGTTCCTGGGGTATTTACAGGGGTTTATCCTGTTCCTGGGGTATTTGCAGTGGGGTTATCCTGTTCCTGGGGTATTTACAGGGGTCTATCCTGTTCCTGGGGTATTTACAGTGGTTATCCTTTTCCTGGGGTATTTATAGGGGGTTATCATGTTACTGGGGTATTTATAGTGTGTTATCCTGTACTCTGGGGTAATCACCGGGGGTTATCCAGTTCCTGGGGTATTTATAGTGTGTTATACTGTTCCCGGGTATTTACAGGGGGTTATCCTGTTCTCTGGGGTACTTACAGGGTGTTATCCTGTTCCTGGGGTATTTACAGGGGATTATCCTGTTGCTGGGGTATTTACAGGGAGGTTATCCTGTTCCTGCGGTACTTACAGGGGGTTATCCTGTTCCTGGGGTATTTATAGTGGGGTTATCCTGTTCCCGGGGTACTTTTAGGGGTTTATCCTGTTCCTGGGTATTTACAGGTGTTTATCCATTTCCTGGGGTATTTAAAGGTGGTTATCCTCTTCCTGGTGTATTTACAGGGGATGATCCTGTTCCTGGGGTATTTACAGGGGATTACCCTGTTCCTGGGCATTTACAGGTGGTTATCCCTTTTCCTGGGGTATTTAGAGGGGGTTATTCTGTTCCTGGCGTATTTGCAGTGGGGTTATCCTGTTCCTGGGGTATTTACAGGGGGTTATCCTTTTCCTGGGGTATTTACAGGGGCTTATCCTGTTCTCTGGGCTATTTACAGGGTGTTATCCTGTTCCTTTGATATTTATAGGGGGTTACACTGTTCCTGCAGTATTTACAGGGGGTTATCCTGTTCCTGGGGTATTTACTGGAGTTTACCCTGTTCCTGGGGTATTTACAGGGGTCTATCCTGTTCCTGGGGTATTTACAGGTGGTTATCCGTTTCCTGGGGTATTCAAAGTTGGTTATCCTTTTCCTGGGGTATTTATAGGGGGTTATCGTGTTACTGGGGTATTTACAGTGTGTTATCCTGTACTCTGGGGTATTCACCGGGGGTTATCCAGTTCCTGGGGTATTTATAGTGTGTTATACTGTTCCCGGGTATTTACAGGGGGTTATCCTGTTCTCTGGGGTACTTACAGGGGGATATCCTGTTCCTGGGGTATTTGCAGGGGGTTATCCTGTTGCTGGGGTATTTACAGGGAGGTTATCCTGTTCCTGCGGTACTTACAGGGGGTTATCCCGTTCCTGGGGTATTTATAGTGGGGTTATCCTGTTTCCGGGGTACTTTTAGGGGGTTATCCTGTTCCTGGGTATTTACAGGTGTTTATCCATTTCCTGGGGTATTTAAAGGTGGTTATCCTCTTCCTGGTGTATTTACAGGGGGTGACCCTGTTCCTGGGGTATTTACAGGGGATTACCCTGTTCCTGGGGCACTTACAGGTGGTTTTCCCTTTTCCTGGGGTATTTAGAGGGGATTATTCTGTTCCTGGCGTATTTGCAGTGGGGTTATCCAGTTCCTGGGGTATTTACAGGGGGTTATCCTGTTCCTGGGGTATTTACAGGGGGTTATCCTGTTCCTGGGGTGTTTACTGGAGTTTATCCTGTTCCTGGGGTATTTACACGGGATTATCCTGTTGCTGGGGTATTTACAGGGAGGTTATCCTGTTCCTGCGGTACTTACAGGGGGTTATCCTGTTCCTGGGGTATTTATAGTGGGGTTATCCTGTTCCCGGGGTACTTTTAGGGGGTTATCCTGTTCCTGGGGTATTTACAGGTGTTTATCCATTTCCTGGGGTATTTAAAGGTGGTTATCCTCTTCCTGGTGTATTTACAGGGGGTGATCCTGTTCCGGGGGTATTTACAGGGGATTACCCTGTTCCTGGGGCATTTACAGGTGGTTATCCCTTTTTCTGGGGTATTTGCAGTGGGGTTATTCTGTTCCTGGGCTATTTACAGGGGGTTATCTTGTTCCTGGGGTATTTACAGGGGGTTATCCTGTTCCTGGGGTGTTTACTGGAGTTTATCCTGTTCCTGGGGTATTTACAGGGGTCTATCCTGTTCCTGGGGTATTTACAGGTGGTTATCCGTTTCCTGAGGTATTCAAAGTTGGTTATCCTTTTCCTGGGGTATTTATAGGGGGTTATCATGTTACTGGGGCAGTTACAGGGTGTTATCCTGTTCCTGGGGTATTTACAGGTGTTTATCCTTTTCCTGGGGTATTTACAGTGGGTTATCCTGATCCTGGGGAATTTACAGGGGGTTATCCTGTTCCCGGGGGTATTTACAAGGGGTTATCTTGTTTCTGGGGTATTTACAGGTGGTTATCCTGCTCCCGGGGTATTTACAGGGGTTTATCCTGTTCCTCGGGTATTTACAGGGGTTCTCCTGTTCCTGGGGTATTTACAGGGGCTATCCTGTTCCTGGGGTATTTACAGGGGTTTATCCTTTTCCTGGGGTATTTACTGGGGTTTACCCTGTTCCTGGGGTATTTATAGGGGTTTATCCTGTTCTTTGGGTATTTACAGGGGGTTATCCCCTTCCCGGGGTATTTACAGGGCTTATCCTGTTCCCGAGATATTTACAGGGGGTTATCCGATTCTCTGGGTTATTTTCAGGGGGTTATCCTGTTCTCTGTGGTATTTACAGGGGATTATCCTGTTCCTGGGGTATTTACAGGGGTTTATCCTGTTCCTGGGGTATTTGCAGTGGGGTTATCCTGTTCCTGGGGTATTTACAGGGGGTTATCCTTTTCCTGGGGTATTTACAGTGGGGTTATCCTGTTCCTGGTCTATTTACAGGGTGTTATCCTGTTCCTTTGATATTTATAGGGGGTTACACTGTTCCTGCAGTATTTACAGGGGGTTATCCTGTTCCTGGGGTATTTACTGGAGTTTACCCTGTTCCTGGGGTATTTACAGGGGTCTATCCTGTTCCTGGGGTATTTACAGGTGGTTATCCGTTTCCTGGGGTATTCAAAGTTGGTTATCCTTTTCCTGGGGTATTTATAGGGGGTTATCATGTTACTGGGGTATTTATAGTGTGTTATCCTGTACTCTGGGGTATTCACCGGGGGTTATCCAGTTCCTGGGGTATTTATAGTGTGTTATACTGTTCCCGGGTATTTACAGGGGGTTATCCTGTTCTCTGGGGTACTTACAGAGTGTTATCCTGTTCCTGGGGTATTTACAGGGGATTATCCTGTTGCTGGGGTATTTACAGGGAGGTTATCCTGTTCCTGCGGTACTTACAGGGGGTTATCCTGTTCCTGGGGTATTTATAGTGGGGTTATCCTGTTCCCGGGGAACTTTTAGGGGGTTATCCTGTTCCTGGGGTATTTACAGGTGTTTATCCATTTCCTGGGGTATTTAAAGGTGGTTATCCTCTTCCTGGTGTATTTACAGGGGGTGATCCTGTTCCTGGGGTATTTACAGGGGATTACCCTGTTCCTGGGGCATTTACAGGTGGTTATCCCTTTTCCTGGGGTATTTAGAGGGGGTTATTCTGTTCCTGGCGTATTTGCAGTGGGGTTATCCTGTTCCTGGGGTATTTACAGGGGGTTATCCTGTTCCTGGGGTATTTACAGGGGCTTATCCTGTTCTCTGGACTATTTACATGGTGTTATCCTGTTCCTTTGATATTTATAGGGGGTTACACTGTTCCTGGAGTATTTACAGGGGGTTATCCTGTTCCTGTGGTATTTACTGGAGTTTACCCTGTTCCTGGGGTATTTACAGGGGTCTATCCTGTTCCTGGGGTATTTACAGGTGGTTATCCGTTTCCTGGGGTATTCAAAGTTGGTTATAATTTTCCTGGGGTATTTATAGGGTGTTATCATGTTACTGGGGTATTTATAGTGTGTTATCCTGTACACTGGGGTATTCACCGGTGGTTATGCAGTTCCTGGGGTATTTATAGTGTGTTATACTGTTCCCGGGTATTTACAGGGGGTTATCCTGTTCTCTGGGGTACTTACAGGGTGTTATCCTGTTCCTGGGGTATTTACAGGGGATTATCCTGTTGCTGGGGTATTTACAGGGAGGTTATCCTGTTCCTGCGGTACTTACAGGGGGTTATCCTGTTCCTGGGGTATTTATAGTGGGGTTATCCTGTTCCCGGAGTACCTTTAGGGGGTTATCCTGTTCCTGGGGTATTTACAGGTGTTTATCCATTTCCTGGGTTATTTAAAGGTGGTTATCCTCTTCCTGGTGTATTTACAGGGGGTGATCCTGTTCCTGGGGTATTTACAGGGGATTACCCTGTTCCTGGGGCATTTACAGGTGGTTATCCCTTTTCCTGGGGTATTTAGAGGGGTTATTCTGTTCCTGGCGTATTTGCAGTGGGGTTATCCTGTTCCTGGGGTATTTACAGGGGGTTATCCTGTTCCTGGGGTATTTACAGGGGCTTATCCTGTTCTCTGGGGTATTTACAGGGGGTTCTCCTGTTCCTTTGATATTTACAGTAGGTTACCCTGTTCCTGGGGTACTTATAGGGGTTTATCCTGTTCCTGGGGTATTACAGGGGGTTATCCTGTTCCTTGGGTATTTACACGGGTTTATCCAGTTCCTGGGGTATTTGCAGGGGTTTATCCTGTTCCTGGGGTATTTACACGGGTTTTCCTGTTCCTGGGGTATTTACAGGGGTTTATCCTGTTCCTGGGGTATTTACTGGGGTTTACCCTGTTCCTGGGGTATTTATAGGGGTTTATCCTGTTCTTTGGGTATTTACGGGTGGTTATCCCCTTCCCGGGGTATTTACAGGGCTTTTCCTGTTCCCGAGATATTTACAGGGCGTTATCCGATTCTCTGGGTTATTTTCAGGGGGTTATCCTGTTCTCTGGGGTATTTACAGGGGATTATCCTGTTCCCGGGGTATTTACAGGGGGTTATCCTGTTCCTGGGGTATTTGCAGTGGGGTTATCCTGTTCCTGGGGTATTTACAGGGGGTTATCCTTTTCCTGGGTATTTACAGTGGGGTTATCCTGTTCCTGGGCTATTTACAGGGGGTTATCCTGTTCCTTTGATATTTACAGGGGGTTACCCTGTTCCTGGGGTATTTACAGGGGGTTATCCTGTTCCTGGGGTAATTACTGGAGTTTATCCTGTTCCTGGGGTATTTACAGGGGTCTATCCTGTTCCTGGGGTATTTACAGGTGGTTATCCATTTCCTGGGGTATTCAAAGTTTGTTATCCTTTTCCTGGGATATTTATAGGGGGTTATCATGTTACTGGGGTATTTACAGGGGGTTATCCTGTTCCTGGGGCATTTACAGGTGTTTATCCTTTTCCTGGGGTATTTACAGTGGGTTATCCTGATCCTGGGGAATTTACAGGGGGTTATCCTGTTCCCGGGGGTATGTGCAAGGGGTTATCCTGTTCCTGGGGTATTTACAGGTGGTTATCCTGTTCCTGGGGTATTTACAGGGGTTTATCTCATTCCTGGGGTATTTACAGGGTTTAGTCTGTTCTCTGGGGTATTTACAGTGGTTATCCTGTTCCTGGGGCATTTGCAGGGGCTTATCCTGTTCTCTGGGGTATTTACAGGGGGCTCTCCTGTTCCTGGGGTATTTACAGGGGTTATCCTGTTCCTGGGGTATTTACAGCGGTTTATCCTGTTCCTGGGGTATTTACTGGGGTTTACCCTGTTCCTGGGGTAATTATAGGGGTTTATCCTGTTCTTTGGGTATTTACAGGGGGTTATCCCCTTCCCGGGGTATTTACAGGGCTTATCCTGTTCCCGAGATATTTACAGGGGGTTATCCGATTCTCTGGGTTATTTTCAGGGGGTTATCCTGTTCTCTGGGGTATTATTATCCTGTTCCTGGGGTATTTACAGGGTGTTATCCTGTTTCCAGGATATTTACAGTGTGTTATCCTGTACTCTGGGGTATTCACCGGGGGTTATCCTGCTCCTGGGGCATTTATAGTGTGTTATCCTGTTCCCGGGTATTTACAGGGGGTTATCCTGTTGCTGGGGTATTTACAGGGAGGCTATCCTGTTCCTGCGGTACTTACAGGGGGTTATCCCGTTCCTGGGGTATTTATAGTGGGGTTATCCTGTTTCCGGGGTACTTTTAGGGGGTTATCCTGTTCCTGGGGTATTTACAGGTGTTTATCCATTTCCTGGGGTATTTAAAGGTGGTTATCCTCTTCCTGGTGTATTTACAGGGGGTGACCCTGTTCCTGGGGTATTTACAGGGGATTACCCTGTTCCTGGGGCACTTACAGGTGGTTTTCCCTTTTCCTGGGGTATTTAGAGGGGGTTATTCTGTTCCTGGCGTATTTGCAGTGGGGTTATCCTGTTCCTGGGGTATTTACAGGGGGTTATCCTGTTCCTGGGGTATTTACAGGGGGTTATCCTGTTCCTGGGGTGTTTACTGGAGTTTATCCTGTTCCTGGGGTATTTACAGGGGATTATCCTGTTGCTGGGGTATTTACAGGGAGGTTATCCTGTTCCTGCGGTACTTACAGGGGTTATCCTGTTCCTGGGGTATTTATAGTGGGGTTATCCTGTTCCCGGGGTACTTTTAGGGGGTTATCCTGTTCCTGGGGTATTTACAGGTGTTTATCCATTTCCTGGGGTATTTAAAGGTGGTTATCCTCTTCCTGGTGTATTTACAGGGGGTGATCCTGTTCCTGGGGTATTTACAGGGGATTACCCTGTTCCTGGGCATTTACAGGTGGTTATCCTTTTTCTGGGGTATTTAGAGGGGGTTATTCTGTTCCTGGCGTATTTGCAGTGGGGTTATCCTGTTCCTGGGGTATTTACAGGTGGTTATCCTGTTCCTGGGGTATTTACAGGGGGTTATCCTGTTCCTGGGGTGTTTACTGGAGTTTATCCTGTTCCTGGGGTATTTACAGGGGTCTATCCTGTTCCTGGGGTATTTACAGGTGGTTATCCGTTTCCTGAGGTATTCAAAGTTGGTTATCCTTTTCCTGGGGTATTTATAGGGGGTTATCATGTTACTGGGGTAGTTACAGGGGGTTATCCTGTTCCTGGGGTATTTACAGGTGTTTATCCTTTTCCTGGGGTATTTACAGTGGGTTATCCTGATCCTGGGGAATTTACAGGGGGTTATCCTGTTCCCGGGGGTATTTACAAGGGGTTATCTTGTTTCTGGGGTATTTACAGGTGGTTATCCTGCTCCCGGGGTGTTTACAGGGGTTTATCCTGTTCCTCGGGTATTTACAGGGGTTCTCCTGTTCCTGGGGTATTTACAGGGGCTATCCTGTTCCTGGGGTATTTACAGGGGTTTATCCTTTTCCTGGGGTATTTACTGGGGTTTACCCTGTTCCTGGGGTATTTATAGGGGTTTATCCTGTTCTTTGGGTATTTACAGGGGGTTATCCCCTTCCCGGGGTATTTACAGGGCTTATCCTGTTCCCGAGATATTTACAGGGGGTTATCCGATTCTCTGGGTTATTTTCAGGGGGTTATCCTGTTCTCTGTGGTATTTACAGGGGATTATCCTGTTCCTGGGGTATTTACAGGGGTTTATCCTGTTCCTGGGGTATTTGCAGTGGGGTTATCCTGTTCCTGGGGTATTTACAGGGGGTTATCCTTTTCCTGGGGTATTTACAGTGGGGTTATCCTGTTCCTGGTCTATTTACAGGGTGTTATCCTGTTCCTTTGATATTTATAGGGGGATACACTGTTCCTGCAGTATTTACAGGGGGTTATCCTGTTCCTGGGGTATTTACTGGAGTTTACCCTGTTCCTGGGGTATTTACAGGGGTCTATCCTGTTCCTGGGGTATTTACAGGTGGTTATCCGTTTCCTGGGGTATTCAAAGTTGGTTATCCTTTTCCTGGGGTATTTATAGGGGTTTATCATGTTACTGGGGTATTTATAGTGTGTTATCCTGTACTCTGGGGTATTCACCGGGGGTTATCCAGTTCCTGGGGTATTTATAGTGTGTTATACTGTTCCCGGGTATTTACAGGGGGTTATCCTGTCCTCTGGGGTACTTACAGGGTGTTATCCTGTTCCTGGGGTATTTACAGGGGATTATCCTGTTGCTGGGGTATTTACAGGGAGGTTATCCTGTTCCTGCGGTACTTACAGGGGGTTATCCTGTTCCTGGGGTATTTATAGTGGGGTTATCCTGTTCCCGGGGAACTTTTAGGGGGTTATCCTGTTCCTGGGGTATTTACAGGTGTTTATCCATTTCCTGGGGTATTTAAAGGTGGTTATCCTCTTCCTGGTGTATTTACAGGGGGTGATCCTGTTCCTGGGGTATTTACAGGGGATTACCCTGTTCCTGGGGCATTTACAGGTGGTTATCCCTTTTCCTGGGGTATTTAGAGGGGGTTATTCTGTTCCTGGCGTATTTGCAGTGGGGTTATCCTGTTCCTGGGGTATTTACAGGGGCTTATCCTGTTCCTGGGGTATTTACAGGGGCTTATCCTGTTCTCTGGGCTATTTACATGGTGTTATCCTGTTCCTTTGATATTTATAGGGGGTTACACTGTTCCTGGAGTATTTACAGGGGGTTATCCTGTTCCTGGGGTATTTACTGGAGTTTACCCTGTTCCTGGGGTATTTACAGGGGTCTATCCTGTTCCTGGGGTATTTACAGGTGGTTATCCGTTTCCTGGGGTATTCAAAGTTGGTTATCCTTTTCCTGGGGTATTTATAGGGGGTTATCATGTTACTGGGGTATTTATAATGTGTTATCCTGTACTCTGGGGTATTCACCGGTGGTTATGCAGTTCCTGGGGTATTTATAGTGTGTTATACTGTTCCAGGGTATTTACAGGGGGTTATCCTGTTCTCTGGGGTACTTACAGGGTGTTATCCTGTTCCTGGGGTATTTACAGGGGATTATCCTGTTGCTGGGGTATTTACAGGGAGGTTATCCTGTTCCTGCGGTACTTACAGGGGGTTATCCTGTTCCTGGGGTATTTATAGTGGGGTTATCCTGTTCCCGGAGTACCTTTAGGGGGTTATCCTGTTCCTGGGGTATTTACAGGTGTTTATCCATTTCCTGGGTTATTTAAAGGTGGTTATCCTCTTCCTGGTGTATTTACAGGGGGTGATCCTGTTCCTGGGGTATTTACAGGGATTACCCTGTTCCTGGGGCATTTACAGGTGGTTATCCCTTTTCCTGGGGTATTTAGAGGGGTTATTCTGTTCCTGGCGTATTTGCAGTGGGGTTATCCTGTTCCTGGGGTATTTACAGGGGGTTATCCTGTTCCTGGGGTATTTACAGGGGCTTATCCTGTTCTCTGGGGTATTTACAGGGGGTTCTCCTGTTCCTTTGATATTTACAGTAGGTTACCCTGTTCCTGGGGTACTTATAGGGGTTTATCCTGTTCCTGGGGTATTACAGGGGGTTATCCTGTTCCTTGGGTATTTACACGGGTTTATCCAGTTCCTGGGGTATTTGCAGGGGTTTATCCTGTTCCTGGGGTATTTACACGGGTTTTCCTGTTCCTGGGGTATTTACAGGGGTTTATCCTGTTCCTGGGGTATTTACTGGGGTTTACCCTGTTCCTGGGTATTTCTAGGGGTTTATCCTGTTCTTTGGGTATTTACGGGTGGTTATCCCCTTCCCGGGGTATTTACAGGGCTTTTCCTGTTCCCGAGATATTTACAGGGCGTTATCCGATTCTCTGGGTTATTTTCAGGGGGTTATCCTGTTCTCTGGGGTATTTACAGGGGATTATCCTGTTCCCGGGGTATTTACAGGGGGTTATCCTGTTCCTGGGGTATTTGCAGTGGGGTTATCCTGTTCCTGGGGTATTTACAGGGGGTTATCCTTTTCCTGGGTATTTACAGTGGGGTTATCCTGTTCCTGGGCTATTTAAACATAGACATAGACATAGAAGATAGGAGCAGGAGTAGGCCATTCGGCCCTTCGAGCCTGCTCCGCCATTCAACGAGATCATGGCTGATCGTCCAAACCCTAGCACCCGGTCCCTACACCGACAGCCATCCCACCCAAGCCCTATCCCCGTAACCCCACGTATTTAATCCCCCCTAACACTAAGGGCTAATTTTTTATCATGGCCAATCAACCTAACCCGCACATCTTTGGACTGTGGGAGGAAACCGGAGCACCCGGAGAAAACCCACGCAAACACGGGGAGAATGTGCAAACTCCACACACCCGAGGCCGGATTTGAACCCGGGTCCCTGGAGCTGTGAGGCAACAGTGCTAACCACTATGCCACCGTGCTGCCCTTTACAGGGGGTTATCCTGTTCCTTTGATATTTACAGGGGCTTACCCTGTTCCTGGGGTATTTACAGGGGGTTATCCTGTTCCTGGGGTATTTACTGGAGTTTATCCTGTTCCTGGGGTATTTACAGGGGTCTATCCTGTTCCTGGGGTATTTACAGGTGGTTATCCATTTCCTGGGGTATTCAAAGTTTGTTATCCTTTTCCTGGGATATTTATAGGGGGTTATCATGTTACTGGGGTATTTACAGGGGGTTATCCTGTTCCCGGGGGTATGTGCAAGGGGTTATCCTGTTCCTGGGGTATTTACAGGTGGTTATCCTGTTCCTGGGGTATTTACAGGGGTTTATCTCATTCCTGGGGTATTTACAGGGTTTATCCTGTTCTCTGGGTATTTACAGTGGTTATCCTGTTCCTGGGGCATTTGCAGGGGCTTATCCTGTTCTCTGGGGTATTTACAGGGGGCTCTCCTGTTCCTGGGGTATTTACAGGGGTTATCCTGTTCCTGGGGTATTTACAGCGGTTTATCCTGTTCCTGGGGTATTTACTGGGGTTTACCCTGTTCCTGGGGTAATTATAGGGGTTTATCCTGTTCTTTGGGTATTTACAGGGGGTTATCCCCTTCCCGGGTATTTACAGGGCTTATCCTGTTCCCGAGATATTTACAGGGGTTATCCGATTCTCTGGGTTATTTTCAGGGGGTTATCCTGTTCTCTGGGGTATTTACAGGGGATTATCCTGTTCCTGGGTATTTACAGGGTGTTATTCTGTTTCCAGGATATTTACAGTGTGTTATCCTGTACTCTGGGGTATTCACCGGGGGTTATCCTGCTCCTGGGGCATTTATAGTGTGTTATCCTGTTCCCGGGTATTTACAGGGGGTTATCCTGTTCTCTGGGGTACTTACAGGGGGTTATCCTGTTCCTGGGGTATTTACAGGGGGTTATCCTGTACCTGGGGTATTTACAGGGAGGTTATCCTGTTCCTGCGGTATTTACAGGGGGTTATCCTGTTCCTGGGGTATTTAAAGTGGGGTTATCCTGTTCCCGGGTACTTTTAGGGGGTTTTCCTGTTCCTGGGGTATTTACAGGTGTTTATCCATTTCCTGGGGTATTTAAAGGTGGTTACCCTCTTCCTGGTGTATTTACAGGGGGTTATCCTGTTCCTGGGGTATTTACAGGGGATTATCCTGTTCCTGGGGCATTTACAGGTGGTTATCCCTTTTCCTGGGGTATTACAGGGGTTCTCCTGTTCCTGGGTATTTACAGTGGGGTTATCCTGTTCCTGGGGTATTACAGGGGGTTATCCTGTTCCTTGGTATTTACAGGGGTTTATCCAGTTCCTGGGGTATTTACAGGGGTTTATCCTGTTCCTGTGGTATTTACAGGGGTTATCCTGTTCCTGGGGTATTGACAGGGGTTTATCCTGTTCCTGGGGTATTTACTGGGGTTTACCCTGTTCCTGTGGTATTTACAGGGGGTTATCCCTTCCCGGGGTATTTACAGGGCTTATCCTGTTCCCGAGATATTTACAGGGGGTTATCCGATTCTCTGGGTTATTTTCAGGGGGTTATCCTGTTCTCTGGGGCACTTACAGGGGATTATCCTGTTCCTGGGATATTTACAGGGTGTATCCTGTTCCCAGGGTATTTACAGTATGTTATACTTTTCTCTGGGGTATTCACCGGTGGTTTTCCTGTTCCTGGTGTATTTATAGTGTGTTATCCTGTTCCCGGGTATTTACAGGGGGTTATCCTGTGCTCTGGGGTACTTACAGGGGGTTATCCTGTTCTTGGGGTATTTACAGGGGGTTATCCTGTTCCTGGGGTATTTACAGGGAGGTTATCCTGTTCCTGCGGTACTTACAGAGGGTTATCCTGTTCCTGGGGTATTTAAAGTGGGGTTATCCTGTTCCCGGGGTACTTTTAGGGGGTTATCCTGTTCCTGGGGTATTTACAGCTGTTTATCCATTTCCTGGGGTATTTAAAGGTGGTTATCCTATTCCTGGTGTATTTACAGGGGGTTATCTGTTCCTGGGGTATTTACAGGGGATTATCCTGTTCCTGGGGTATTTACAGGTGGTTATCCTTTTCCTGGGGTATTTACAGGGGGTTATCCTGTTCCTGGGGTATTTGCAGTGGGGTTATCCTGTTCCTGGGGTATTTACAGGGGGTTATCCTTTTCCTGGGGTATTTACAGTGGGGTTATATTGTTCATGCGCTATTTACAGGGGGTTATCCTGTTCCTTTGATATTTACAGGGGGTTACCCTGCTCCTGGGGTATTTACAGGGGTTATCCTCTTCCTGGTGTATTTACAGGGGGTGATCCTGTTCCTGGGGTATTTACAGGGGATTACCCTGTTCCTGGGGCATTTACAGGTGGTTATCCCTTTTCTGGGGTATTTAGAGGGGGTTATTCTGTTCCTGGCGTATTTGCAGTGGGGTTATCCTGTTCCTGGGGTATTTACAGGGGGTTATCCTGTTCCTGGGTATTTACAGGGGCTTATCCTGTTCTCTGGGCTATTTACATGGTGTTATCCTGTTCCTTTGATATTTATAGGGGGTTACACTGTTCCTGGAGTATTTACAGGGGCTTATCCTGTTCCTGGGGTATTTACTGGAGTTTACCCTGTTCCTGGGGTATTTACAGGGATCTATCCTGTTCCTGGGGTATTTACAGGTGGTTATCCGTTTCCTGGGGTATTCAAAGTTGGTTATCCTTTTCCTGGGGTATTTATAGGGGGTTATCATGTTACTGGGGTATTTATAGTGTGTTATCCTGTACTCTGGGGTATTCACCGGTGGTTATGCAGTTCCTGGGGTATTTATAGTGTGTTATACTGTTCCCGGGTATTTACAGGGGGTTATCCTGTTCTCTGGGGTACTTACAGGGTGTTATCCTGTTCCTGGGGTATTTACAGGGGATTATCCTGTTGCTGGGGTATTTACAGGGAGGTTATCCTGTTCCTGCGGTACTTACAGGGGGTTATCCTGTTCCTGGGTATTTATAGTGGGGTTATCCTGTTCCCGGAGTACCTTTAGGGGGTTATCCTGTTCCTGGGGTATTTACAGGTGTTTATCCATTTCCTGGGTTATTTAAAGGTGGTTATCCTCTTCCTGGTGTATTTACAGGGGTGATCCTGTTCCTGGGGTATTTACAGGGGATTACCCTGTTCCTGGGGCATTTACAGGTGGTTATCCCTTTTCCTGGGGTATTTAGAGGGGTTATTATCTTCTGTTCCTGGCGTATTTGCAGTGGGGTTATCCTGTTCCTGGGGTATTTACAGGGGGTTATCCTGTTCCTGGGGTATTTACAGGGGCTTATCCTGTTCTCTGGGGTATTTACAGGGGGTTCTCCTGTTCCTTTGATATTTACAGTAGGTTACCCTGTTCCTGGGGTACTTATAGGGGTTTATCCTGTTCCTGGGGTATTACAGGGGGTTATCCTGTTCTTGGGTATTTACACGGGTTTATCCAGTTCCTGGGGTATTTGCAGGGTTTATCCTGTTCCTGGGGTATTTACACGGGTTTTCCTGTTCCTGGGGTATTTACAGGGGTTTATCTGTTCCTGGGGTATTTACTGGGGTTTACCCTGTTCCTGGGGTATTTATAGGGGTTTATCCTGTTCTTTGGGTATTTACGGGTGGTTATCCCCTTCCCGGGGTATTTACAGGGCTTTTCCTGTTCCCGAGATATTTACAGGGCGTTATCCGATTCTCTGGGTTATTTTCAGGGGGTTATCCTGTTCTCTGGGTATTTACAGGGGATTATCCTGTTCCCGGGGTATTTACAGGGGGTTATCCTGTTCCTGGGGTATTTGCAGTGGGGTTATCCTGTTCCTGGGGTATTTACAGGGGGTTATCCTTTTCCTGGGTATTTACAGTGGGGTTATCCTGTTCCTGGGCTATTTACAGGGGGTTATCCTGTTCCTTTGATATTTACAGGGGCTTACCCTGTTCCTGGGGTATTTACAGGGGGTTATCCTGTTCCTGGGGTATTTACTGGAGTTTATCCTGTTCCTGGGGTATTTACAGGGGTCTATCCTGTTCCTGGGGTATTTACAGGTGGTTATCCATTTCCTGGGGTATTCAAAGTTTGTTATCCTTTTCCTGGGATATTTATAGGGGGTTATCATGTTACTGGGGTATTTACAGGGGGTTATCCTGTTCCTGGGGTATTTACAGGTGTTTATCCTTTTCCTGGGGTATTTACAGTGGGTTATCCTGATCCTGGGGAATTTACAGGGGGTTATCCTGTTCCCGGGGGTATGTGCAAGGGGTTATCCTGTTCCTGGGGTATTTACAGGTGGTTATCCTGTTCCTGGGTATTTACAGGGGTTTATCTCATTCCTGGGGTATTTACAGGGTTTATCCTGTTCTCTGGGGTATTTACAGTGGTTATCCTGTTCCTGGGGCATTTGCAGGGGCTTATCCTGTTCTCTGGGGTATTTACAGGGGGCTCTCCTGTTCCTGGGGTATTTACAGGGGTTATCCTGTTCCTGGGGTATTTACAGCGGTTTATCCTGTTCCTGGGGTATTTACTGGGGTTTACCCTGTTCCTGGGGTAATTATAGGGGTTTATCCTGTTCTTTGGGTATTTACAGGGGGTTATCCCCTTCCCGGGGTATTTACAGGGCTTATCCTGTTCCCGAGATATTTACAGGGGGTTATCCAATTCTCTGGGTTATTTTCAGGGGGTTATCCTGTTCTCTGGGGTATTTACAGGGGATTATCCTGTTCCTGGGGTATTTACAGGGTGTTATCCTGTTTCCAGGATATTTACAGTGTGTTATCCTGTACTCTGGGGTATTCACCGGGGGTTATCCTGCTCCTGGGCATTTATAGTGTGTTATCCTGTTCCCGGGTATTTACAGGGGGTTATCCTGTTCTCTGGGGTACTTACAGGGGGTTATCCTGTTCCTGGGGTATTTACAGGGGGTTATCCTGTACCTGGGGTATTTACAGGGAGGTTATCCTGTTCCTGCGGTATTTACAGGGGGTTATCCTGTTCCTGGGGTATTTAAAGTGGGGTTATCCTGTTCCCGGGGTACTTTTAGGGGGTTTTCCTGTTCCTGGGGTATTTACAGGTGTTTATCCATTTCCTGGGGTATTTAAAGGTGGTTACCCTCTTCCTGGTGTATTTACAGGGGGTTATCCTGTTCCTGGGGTATTTACAGGGGATTATCCTGTTCCTGGGGCATTTACAGGTGGTTATCCCTTTTCCTGGGGTATTACAGGGGTTCTCCTGTTCCTGGGGTATTTACAGTGGGGTTATCCTGTTCCTGGGGTATTACAGGGGGTTATCCTGTTCCTTGGGTATTTACAGGGGTTTATCCAGTTCCTGGGGTATTTACAGGGGTTTATCCTGTTCCTGGGGTATTTACAGGGGTTATCCTGTTCCTGGGGTATTGACAGGGGTTTATCCTGTTCCTGGGGTATTTACTGGGGTTTACCCTGTTCCTGTGGTATTTACAGGGGGTTATCCCCTTCCCGGGGTATTTACAGGGCTTATCCTGTTCCCGAGATATTTACAGGGGGTTATCCGATTCTCTGGGTTATTTTCAGGGGTTATCCTGTTCTCTGGGGCACTTACAGGGGATTATCCTGTTCCTGGGATATTTACAGGGTGTATCCTGTTCCCAGGGTATTTACAGTATGTTATACTTTTCTCTGGGGTATTCACCGGTGGTTTTCCTGTTCCTGGTGTATTTATAGTGTGTTATCCTGTTCCCGGGGTATTTACAGGGGGTTATCCTGTGCTCTGGGGTACTTACAGGGGGTTATCCTGTTCTTGGGGTATTTACAGGGGGTTATCCTGTTCCTGGGGTATTTACAGGGAGGTTATCCTGTTCCTGCGGTACTTACAGAGGGTTATCCTGTTCCTGGGGTATTTAAAGTGGGGTTATCCTGTTCCCGGGGTACTTTAGGGGGTTATCCTGTTCCTGGGGTATTTACAGCTGTTTATCCATTTCCTGGGGTATATTAAGGTGGTTATCCTATTCCTGGTGTATTTACAGGGGGTTATCCTGTTCCTGGGGTATTTACAGGGGATTATCCTGTTCCTGGGGTATTTACAGGTGGTTATCCCTTTTCCTGGGGTATTTACAGGGGGTTATCCTGTTCCTGGGGTATTTGCAGTGGGGTTATCCTGTTCCTGGGGTATTTACAGGGGGTTATCCTTTTCCTGGGGTATTTACAGTGGGGTTATATTGTTCATGCGCTATTTACAGGGGGTTATCCTGTTCCTTTGATATTTACAGGGGGTTACCCTGCTCCTGGGGTATTTACAGGGGGTTATCCTGTTCCTGGGGTATTTCCTGGAGTTTATCCTGTTCCTGGGGTATTTACAGGGGTCTATCCTGTTCCTGGGGTATTACATGTGGTTATCCGTTTCCTGGGGTATTCAAAGTTGGTTATCCTTTTCCTGGGTATTTATAGGGGGTTCTCCTGTTCCTGGGGTATTTACAGGAGTTTATCCAGTTCCTGGGGTATTTATAGGGGTTTATCCTGTTCCTGGGGTATTACGGGGGTTATCCTGTTCCTTGGGTATTTACAGGGGTTT